>NW_007579375.1:0-2143 GCF_000690725.1 Stegastes partitus | reverse complement strand
TATATCTGCCAAAGGTGGCTACTTTGATGAGTCAAAAGTTTGGAATATATTTTGGTCTATAAATTGATTCCATGATTTATTTTTCAACTAAAATTGCTTGTTTGTTTTATGCTTTCATTTTAGAATGCAATGGCACAATAAACTGAATAATTTTCAGTAAAAAATTGGAAAAAGTGTGGTGTTCTAAAACTTTTGACCGGTAGTGTATATATATATAAAAACATATATATACATGTTGAGGTTTCTAAGGTTGTTGTACAATCTAATTAATCTATTCTAATCTAATTTGTTGACAGCAGTGTCTGATCAACAGGTCAGATGTTAGAGGAAAATGTAATTGTGGCTTCAGCAATTCATATCAGACATTTCATCTTTGGAATACAGTTGAAATTTTTTAATTGAAAAATACTTAAATAGACAAGAACTATATATATACTAAATAGAACAACTAATAAACAGGGTAATTAAAAAAAAAGATTTCATTTTATAACAGGACGAAAGTCTCTTACAAAACATCACAGTTGAAAAACGTCGTGCCTCTCCTCCTTGTGATGTTCTTTAGTGGAGCTGGAAACAGCATCCTGCTGAAGATGCTCCGTCAGAAGGTCCAGGATGGAGCTGCTCATGTTCTGCGGAGTCTCCCAGCAGTCAGGGAGGACATTTATCCAGCTGGCCCTCTACTAAAACATTGCTTCAATGTTCAAGCACAGTAACAGTCATAAGAATAGAACAAGGCTGTACTACAGGTAATGAAAGCAACAAAATAATTTTGACGTACTAAGGCAGCTATCGAGTACAACACTAAATAAAAATATAAAGTTCCAACATCAACTTTAACTTCTTTTAAATCGATTGTGAGCAATGAACAAATTACACTGTGAGGAGAAAGTGTGACCATTAGATGAATGCTAAACAACGTATATCCCTGTTTAACCGCTACGGAACCTCCCGCACCAGCTCAGGCTCCTTCCCCGCCAGTGAGGTGGCATTCCATGTCCCCAGAGCTAGTCTACGCCACCGGGGGCGGTAGGCCAGGACGCCCACTCCTGCCTACCACCCGGTGGGCATGGCACCCGACCCCGATCCTCTGCCCTGAGAGTGGTGGGCCCTCTGGGCAGAGGCCTTGTGTTACTTTTTTGGGCTGTGCCCGCCCAAGCCCCACAGGGTCCCAAGGCTCAGCCACCAGACGCTCCTCCTTCTACTGCTGTTCATCAAGGTCTTCTGAATCCCTATCTCTCCTTGTGCCCTGTTTCCAACCCTCTCCGCCGCCTGAAGACCCACCAGGTGTTTATCATCAGATCCTGTCTTTTCAATCACCTCGTCGTCTCCCGCCACAGAAACGCCAACCTGGACCGGCTTCACTCTGGAACACACCACGCCGCCACACCATAGATCGTAGTGAATAAATCTCCTTTTGAGTGCACACCTGTCTACCGAGTCTTTGTCCGCGTGAGTCTCGGAACCTGATCTGTGACATTATTCATTTATTGTATTATATTGTACTGCATTATCTTCTTTTCTATTCTATTCTAATATATCATATATTATTATCATATATTATAATTATTCGTTGTTTTAGATAATTCAGAGTATCCAATCGGCCTACAGTTCTTTTTATATTGTGGGAGGAAACCGGAGCACCCGGAGTAAACCCACGCAAACACTGTGAGGCTGCAGTGCTAGTCACTGTTCCATCACAGTGCCGCCCACAAAACAAGAGACGACAAAAGCTGATGGACTACGAGAAGATGAGCCTGAAGGCGTTTCGGATGCTGCTGATGGCGCGGCTCATCCATCCCTCGTGTCTGTCATCTTCCTCGGGTCTGGGGTCCTCTGGAGGCTTCTCCTCTGCCGAGGTGGACAGGGATGTTGGACATCGGATTGGGGTTTCGATGTCTGGCTGATGGTCCTCTTCGGTGCCGTCTTCCAGTATAGCGGACAGGGACGGAGCTGGAAGCCGGATTTGATGCCTTCTTTTGGCACCGATGCTCCCTCTGCTCTTCTCCCTCAATGTTGTTGACACTGAGGGGGCTGGAGGCTGGACGTGGCGTTTGGGGACTCTATTCCTGCCGCTGTCCTCCGGCTGGACATCCTCCTCAGGATGTTGGACTCCTCTGACTTCATCAATGAAGTCCACTGTTTG
>NW_007579374.1:149935-158424 GCF_000690725.1 Stegastes partitus | reverse complement strand
TCTTCTCATTTGTTTCCGCTGAGGACGACAGGTTACATACCCACACAACCCCGCCCCTTCTCCACAGTCTACCTATTCATCGAGTAGACCAATTAACAGCTCAGTCTGTGCATACACACCAACAACCAGTCTTTCTTCGTCCAGATGTCCTGGTCAGTCTAATTCCCAGCCTGACTCTGCTGGTGACAGGTGTACTTAAAAGAAAAAATGCACACCTATCCTCTTTCTGAAAATGATTGTAATGCCAGTGTTAAAGTAAGAAAATTAACTGGTGTGGTCATTTAATATGTAAGATAAAATTGTAGTATTGACTGTTTGATACATTCCGTATTAAATGTTTGCAGTTGCAGACAAGCGTATTACAGGCAACCTTACACTTGCCTTAAAATTACATTGACTAAGTGTTAAATAAAATGGTTAAGTTAAATTTGGTATGGTCTCGGTCTTGACTCGGTCTCGATACACTCTGGTCTTGGCCATGTCTTGGTCTCGGTTTAGGTGGTCTCGACTACAACACTAGTTTCTGGTCCTTCAGTGCCCTCTCGCAGGTTTACCAGCTTCAGGTTTTTTACTCACAACCTCATCTCCAGGTCCAACGCTTTATCCTGCAAAGCTTCGTTGGATGTCGCCGTTGATATCTGTAGCTCAGTTTGTGGCACCATGACACCACAGTCTCTTATCTCTTGCCTCATTTTAGTAATGACCGTCATTATTCCATCAAGTTTAGAGAAAAACTCCGGCTTCCTGTCGTTAATTGCCTTCAGTGTGGTTCAGTTTCTGCACGTCCCAGCATGCCTGCTGCTCAGTCTCCCTGTTCCATAACCCCAATGCTTTCTGGGCTACATTGCTCGCGTTAAAGTTAATTAAGCTTGCTTGGTTCGTCATTTTCACTTTCTCTTTATTGTTGTTGTCATCGCAATACTTATCAGTGAAGTTTGCTGTTACTTTTTCTGCAGAACTGGGTGTTTAATAATTATCAGAAGCTGTCGCAGACATGTACAAGACATGTCTTACCAGGTGGCTGCCATAACTGGAAGTCCCAACAATGCTCTAAGGATTATTTTGCCACTTTTCATGAAATCAAGGTCGAGTGCTATGCCACCAGGTGTTAGGCAGGAGTGGGCATCCGGGCTTACCGGCCCCTGGTGTTGTAGACTAGCTGTTGGGACGTGGAACAAAATCTCACAGGCGGGGATGGAACCTGAACTGGTACAGGAGGTAGAGTGTTACCGGATAGATGTAGTCGGGCCCACCTCCATGCACAGCAAGGGTTCCAGAACCAAACTCCTGGAGAGGGGTTGGACTCTCTCCTTTTCTGAAGTTGCCCAGGGTGAGAGGTGCCGGGCGGGTGTGGGGATACTCACAAGTCCCCAGCTGAGTGCCGCTCTGTTGGAGTTCTCCCTAGAGAATGAGAGGGTCACCTCTCTGCGAATGCGTATTGCAGAGGGGAAAACTTTGACTGTTGTTTGTGCTTATGCACCGAACAGCAGCTCTGAGTATTCAGAGAGGGCCAGTTCACCAGTGAGCACAAACTGCAGTGGTGGGTGTTTTAAGGAGTTCCGGTAGCAAAGTGGGTGGCAGAGTGGGAGATAGTGTCTAATTTATGAAGGAGGATTTTTGAAGAGGATCTGTATATCACCATAGTCAAATAACGGATGGACTGTCATTTTGTCAGGAAGGAATTTGGTGGGGTGCGTGAATGAAGATTTGTTATGATAGAGAAAGCTGATTCTGGATTTAACTTTGGAGAGGAGAGTACTGATATGTGATTCAAATGAGAGTGAGCAGTCAAGCCAAATTCCCAGATACTTATAACAGGACAAATTGAATATCAGTGCTGTTCGGTGAGAGAAGTTTGATCGGATAGTCAATTTATGGGAGGGTTCTGTTGAAGACCATACACTTAGTTTTGTTTGTGTTTAGTGACAGAAGAAGATTGAAAAAAGCGTGTTGAATGTTAAATGATTGAATGATTGAGAGGAATGGCCTGTCCGATCTGAACCTGGGCAGAGTTTTGTTACTGGACTTCTTTGCTAGTCATAAATTGGCCATAATAAATACCATTTTCAAACACAAGGTTGCTCATAAGTGTACTTGGTACCAGAGCACCTTAGGCCAAAGGTCGATGATTGACTTCGTAGTCATGTCATCACACCTGCGGCCATGTGTCTTGGACACTCAGGCAAAGAGAGGAGCAGAGCTGTTAACGGATCACCACCTGGTGGTGAGTTGGATCCGATGGCAGGGAAGGCTGTCGGACAGACCTGGTAAACCCAAACGTGTAGTGAGGGTGAACTGGAACTCTCTGGTGGTGGCCCCTGTCCGTGGGTTTTTCAACTCCCACCTCTGGAAGACCCCCCAGTGAAAGAGCCCCTGATGAATCGCCACCCACCGATGAATCGCCATCCCCGATGAATCGCCACCTTTTCGCGGTGGAGGTTTGAGTGTCCCTGTGATCCTGGGAGCTATGTTGTCCAGGGCACTAGCCCCTGGTAGGGTCTCCCAAGGCAAATTGGTTCTGGGGGAAGGACCAGACAAAGAGCGATTCAGAAGACTCAGATGAAAAGCAGAACAAGGACAGCCGCCACCTCGCCCGGAAAAGGGAAACCGGGACACCCTCCTGGAGCCAGGCCTGGGGGTGAGGAGCTCACCGGGAAGTGCCTGGTGGCCGAGCCTTGGGGCCCTGTGTGGCTCGGTCGGGCACAGTCCGAAAAAGTAACACGAGGCCACTGCCCAGAGGGCCCACCAACATCAGGGCAGAGGTTCAGGGTCGGGTGCTATGCCCACCGGGTGGTAGGTAGGAGTGGGCGTCCTGTCGTACCGCCCCCTGGTGGCGTAGACTAGCTCTTGGGATGTTGAACATCACCTCACTCGTGGGGAAGGAGCCTGAGCTGGTGCGGGAGGTGTAGCGTTACCGGCTAGATATAGTCAGGCTCACCTCCACGCACAGCAAGGGCTCTGGAACCCGACTCCTGAAGAGGGGTTGGACTCTCTCCTTTCCCGAAGTTGCCCAGGGTGAGAGGCGCCAGGTGGGTGTGGGAATACCCACACGCTGAGCACCGCCATGTTGGAGTTCTCCATGGAGAGTGAGAGGGTCACCTCTCTGCGATGTTGCAGAGGGGAAAACTCTGACTGTCGTTTGTGCTTATGCACCAGAGTATTCGGCCTTCTTGGAGTCACTGGGTGCCGTCCTGTAAAGGGTGCCGCCTGGGGACTCCATTGTTCTCCTGGGGGACTTCAAAGCTCACATGGGCAATGATGGTGAAACCTGGAGGGTTTCACCATCCTGGTGGTGACCTCACCTGGTGGTGAGTTGGATCCAATGGCGGGGAAGGCTGCCGGACAGACCCGATAAACCCAAACGTGTAGTGAGGGTGAACTGGGAACACCTGGCAGAGGCCGCTGTCCGTGGGGTTTTCAATTCCCACTTCTGGAAGAACTTCTCCTGCATCCTGGGTGGTGGTTGGGGACATGAAGTCAGAGTGGGCCATGCTCAAAGCCTCCATCACAGAAGCGGCTGTTAGTAGCTGTGGCCAGAAGGTCACTGGTGCCTGTTGTGGCAGCAACCCCAAAACCCGCTGGTGGACACCGATGGTGAGGGAAGCCGTCAGGCCGAAGAAGGAGACCTTTCGGCTTGGCTGGCTCGGGGGTCTTCTGAAGCAGCAGGCAGGTACCAGCTGGCCATAAGGGCTGCAGCTGTAGTGGTCATGGAAGCTAAAACTCAGGTGTGGGAGGAGTTGGGTGAGGCTATGGAGAAGGACTTTCAGTCAGCCTCAAAGAAGTTCTGGCAAACCGTCCGACCCCTCAGAAAGGGGAGGCAGGGATTCACCTAGGCTGTATACAGCCAGGGAGGAGAACTACTAACCCAGACTGGGGATCTCGTCGAGTGGTGGAAGGAGCACTCCGAGGAACTCCTGAACCTGGTAAACACTTCCTCTGCTGAGGGGGCAGAGCCTGAAGACTCAGAGGGGGGACGTGCTTCCTCAAGCAAGGGAGTTTAAATATCTCGGGATCTTGTTCATGAGTGATGGGAAAATGGAGCGCAAGATGGACAGGCGGCTTGGTGCAGCATCAGCAGTAATGCAGGCGCTTTACCAGATTGTTGTGGTGAAGAGAGAGCTGAGTCGCAAGGCGAAGCTCTTGATTTACCAGTCGATCTACGTTCCAACCCTCATCTATGGTCACAAGCTTTGGGTCATGACCGAAAGAACGAGATTGTGGATACAAGCGGCCGAAATGAGCTTCCTCCGCAGGGTGGCTGGGCCCAGCCTTAGAGATAGGGTGGGGAGCTTGGACATCCGGAGGGACCTCGGATTAGAGCCACTTCTCCTTTGCATCGAAAGGAGCCAGTTGAGGTGGTATGGACACCTGATTTGGATGCCTTCTCTGGAGGAAGCCTCCGGAGAGGCTTCCTCTGGAGGTCTTCCGAACACGTCGGGAGAAGACCCCAGGGCAGACCCAGAATCCGCTGGGGGGATTATATCTCTCAGCTGGCCTGGGAATGCCTCGGGGTCCCCCAGGCAGAGATGGAAATCATCGGCGGGGAGGAGGGAAGTCTGGAACAACCTGCTCCGCCGACTGCCCCTGTGACCCTGGATAAGCGGAAGACAATGGATGGATGGATGGACCTCCGGAAGAGTTTCTCCTGCAAATCCACTGGTGGACACTGGTGGTGAGGGAAGCCATCAGGCTGAAGGAGACTTTTAGGGCCTGGTTGGCTTGGGAGTCTCCTGAAGCAGTAGACAGATACCGATTGACCAAAAGGGCTGCAGCTGCAGCAGTTGCAGAAGCTAAAGCTCGGGTGAGGGAGGAGTTTGGGAAAGCTGTGGAAAAGGACTTTTGGTTGGCCTCAAGGAAGTTCTGGCAAACCGTTTGACACCTCAGAAAGGTGAGGCAGGGATTCATCCAGGCTGTGAGGGGGTCTGCTGATCCAGACTGGGGACAAAGTCAGGCAGTGGAAAGAACACTTTGAGAAACTCCTGAATCCAGCAGAGCCTGAAGACTCAGGGGTTTCTTCATCCATATCCGTGTTAGAGGCCACCAAGATTATTATTATTATTATTATTATTATTATTATTATTATTATTATTATTAGTATTATATAATAATAATGATTGATCAGATTTATGTCGCACTTTTCTAAACATTCAAAGTTGCTTTACACTGTCAATTATTCATTTACACACATTCATTGTGGTGGTGGTAAGCTATGATTGTAGCCACAGCTGCCCAGGGGCAAACTGACAGAGGCGTGGCTGCCATTCTGTGCCTACAGCCTCTCCGACCACCACCTCAAACAATCCATTCATACGCATTCAAACCAGGCAAGGTGGGTGAAGTCTCTTGCCTAAAGACACAATGACCATGACATAGGTTACAAGGTGGAATCAAACCACCGACCTTCCGATCATTGACCGACTTGCTCTACCACCTGAGCCACAGCCACCCCGTGTTAAGATAAGAAGTTAAGAAGCTCCTTGGTGGCAACACACCAGGTGTGGACAAAATTTGCTCTGAGATGCTAAAGGCTCTGGACATGTGGACCTGTGGAGTGGCAGACTGGGGTGGTGGTTCCCATTTTCAAAAAAAAAAAAAAAAATTTCCCCAGGAAAGTTTACTCTCGGGTGTTGGAAAGGAGGCTCTGATTGATTGTCGAACCTGATTCAGGAGGATCAATGCAGATTCTGCCCTTGTCGTGGACCAGCCCTTTACCCTTACAGAGCTGCTGAGGGGGGCATGGGAGTTTGACCAGCCAGTCCACATGTTTTTTGTGGATAATAATAATAATAATAATAATAATAATAATACTACATTTTATTTATAAAGCACTCGTAAGCAATCTCAAAGTGCTACAAGCATGCAAGAAAAAAAAGAAAACAATACACACACTTAAAAACACAATTTAAAAAAAGAACCACCAAAACAACCAAAGTGTGAGCTGTATCCAAATTCTCATTGTAAATTCTGACGCGTTCCCAGTGGGTGAGGGACTCTGTCAGGGCTGCCCGTCATCTCCGATCCTGTTTGTAGTGTTAAAATTTACAGTTTTACAATTTACAATTTCGTTTAGCAGATGCTTTTTTCCAAAGCGACATACATCTGAGAGTAGATCACATTCATACACCAATGGAGACAGAGCTGCCATGCAAGGTGGTGCCTGCCATTGGGAGCAACTTCAGGTTCAGTGTCTTGCAAGGACAAGGAAATTGACACTTTGATTGTGGAGGGGTGGGGCTGCTCATGGATAGGGTCTCAAGTCGTAGCCGGAGTGAAGAGGATTGTCATGAGTGATGGGAAAATGGAGCGTGAAGTGAACAGGCGGCCTGGTGAGCAGTAATGTGGGCACTGTACCGGACTGTTGTGGTGAAGAGGGAGCTGAGCCACACAGCAAGTCTCTTGATTTACCGTTTCATCTATGTCCTAACCCTCACCTATGGTCATGAGCTGTGGGTAGTGACTGAAAGAATCATATCACGGATACAAGTGGCCGAAATGAGCTTCCTTCGCAGGGTGGCTGGAGATAGGGTGAGAAGCTCAGACAACTGGAGAATGCTGGGAGTAGAGCCATTGCTCCTTCGCATCGAAAGGAGTCAGTTGAGGTGGTTTGGACATCATGTCCACCTGGGAGGAGACCCTGGGGAAGACCCAGAACTCGCTGAAGAACGCCTAGGCATCCCCCAGGAAGCGCTGGAAAGGGAGGGATGTCTGGAATGACCTGTTCCACTTGCTGCCTCCGCGACCCGACCCAGGATAAGCAGAAGAAAATAGATGGATTAATGAATGGATATTCCAAACAAGGGCTGCAAGGTGGCATGGTGGTTAGCACCACCGCCTTGCAGCTAGAAGGTCGCCGGTTCACATCCCAGTGTTTTCTGCATGTTCTCCCCGTGCGGCGTGGGTTCTCTCCGGGATCTCTGGCTTTCTCCCACACAGTCCAAAAACACGTTGAGGTTAATTGGTGATTCTAAATTGTCCAAAGGTGTGAATGTGAGTGTACTTGGTTGTCTGTCTCTAAGTGTAGCCCTGTGATAGACTGGTTACCTGTCCACGGTGTCCTCTGCCTTCACCCTGAGTCAGCTGGGATAGACTCCAGCCCCCCACGACCCTAATGAGAATTAAGCGGTGTATAGATGATGGATGGATGGATGGATGGATGTTCCAAACAAGACAAGGAGGCACTAACTTGTCTTGAGAGCCAAACAATAAGAGAAAAGGTCAGTGTAGTAGATCATTATGCAAATTAATTCCCCTAAACTGCAGATCTCAACAGAGACAGTCCTGCCTGCCCTCAGATGCATAAAACAGAAGCTATAAGAGAATCTTTAACAAACAGTTAATCTCATAGCAACTTGTTGATGAGATTAACAAGGCTGAATTTGTGAGCCTTCAGGAAGTGGTCCAGATCAATAAGTCACGGCATGGACCACACCATCATGTGACATACAATGGTAAATGCAGTGTGTTCATTCTTGCACCAAGGGCCAATCTTGTATGACTATCTTCTTCCTGGTCTAGTCTTAGGCCCTACCTTAATGGGTGATCTGCTGCGCTTATATTGGCATTCTGTTACCATTTCTGGTGATGTCAAAGCCATGTTTCACAAGGGCAGGCTGCTAGCGTAGGACAGACCAATCCTGTTTCCTATGGTGAAACACACATGTGAGGCCCCAGTGGAGGTTTAAAGTGGCGAATTCATTTGGCACAACATGCATCCCTTGTTGTGCCAAATATGTCCTTCAACAACATGTGAAAGACAATCAGGTGGGTCAGGAAGACGTCCTTACCTCAGTATTGCAGTTCTTTTGTGTCATTTTTTTCCTTACTGAGTCAGTTTATGTATTCTCTGTGTATTCCTTGTAGTCATGACACTTAGTTTTGATTTGCTCTAGCTTGGTATCCTTGCTCAGCCTGCAATTAATGTTTGCGTCTTTCCCCCATATATTACGTGCTCTGTGTGTAGTTCCATGTGTGTACTGTTTGTAATTTGCCCCCTGTGAGTTTTTGTGTTTTTGGTTTTCCATGTTTCAGTTTCCCTGGTGGACCAAGCCCTTAGGTTAGTTTGCTTGTTTGCTCAGTCTCCCTAGTTCACTTCACTGTGTAGTTTGGTAATTTGTTCTTTGATCCCTGCACTTAGCAATTCCCCATGTATTTGCACCCATTGTAAATCAGAATCAGAAATACTTTATTGATCCCTGAGGGAAAATTGCTTAAATATACGATAGATAAATAAATACTTTCTTCATATAGTAGCTGGTCTCCTTGCCCTCATTAGTGCTTGCAGCTGGATTCTCCCTAAAACCCCAACAAAGTTAGTGATGGATGAATAAGATTTATAACAATACACACCCAATAAACGATGTACCATTTAACAGTGTATTGAACAATTTCTCTACCTTTCTCTGCAGTAACAGTAACGTCTCATCTAAATACGAGGACATCATCTCCAAAAGTGTTCTGCTGCATAAAGGACCTCCTGCTGTCTACCAGCT
>NW_007579374.1:138701-148535 GCF_000690725.1 Stegastes partitus | reverse complement strand
TGAAAGCTAATTCAGTGTCCACTTATGTCCACCTGGACTTCCTGATTGAGAAGATGAAGGAGAACGGAGACACAGAGAAGGTCCAGGACCTGGAGGAGATGAAGAGACAACAAGATGACAAAACCAGAGCAGCAGTGAGGTACAAGACGGGAAACCTCAGCAAAAGAAAACTAAAGCAACGATGGAACAGAGGAACATCATTCTGATGCCATGAACATTTGAAACATAAAACTGTTCTTTCCTTTTAGTTCTATAATGTGAGCTTGTCATTCAACATGACATAATCAGAAATATGGTGGACGGATAATTCAGATAATCTCTTCTTATTATTAGTAACATGTGGTTAATAAATCTAAAGTCAAAGTGTTGACTGCAGGAAAATGTTCTTTAACTATATATTATGTGCTGTTGTTGGTGTAATCAGTGAGTCTAGAGGATGTCAGAACCTCTAAACTCAGAATGATCTTTTATTGATACCTTGGATTCTTCATTTTTGAAACGACTGGTTGAAATATTCAGTCGAAACAGAAACATTTGGATCATTTTCTGTTGGACTGCATTGTCTAAATTCACTGTGTTCTGTTGTTCTACATAAACTCATCTCCTGGTTGATGCTGTGTTCTGTGAATCCTCAATAAATCTCTGCTTCATTAAGTCATTTTGCTGCAAGTGTCTTTCATAGATCAATTGCTCTTCAGTCTCTTCATGCTTCTGTTCAGTCAGTAAACAACTGTGTCTTGTACAGAGTGTAGTAACTAAAACCAGTTCTACATTTTACATGAGACCAGTGGGCAGAGGGAATGAAACAGGAGAGCCTTATGGATAAACAGCCAACAAAGCCATTCTGTCCTGTCATGTACAGAGGACTGGCCGACCTTTTTAACCAGATGTTATCAAGTGCGCTGTGAAGAAGCGTAAAGAGGCTTAAAGGTGGAGGGGGATGTAGCACAAACACATCACCACGATCTAAAGGAGGCACTTCTGTAGATTCTACGATGGTCTTCTGATGGGCAAAAGCGACGCAATTTGTTTCTGTATAAAAATACAGATTTAAAATTTTAATGTCCCAAATATTTAAACATGCTCTCTGTGTTTTACAAAGAAACACGGTCTAACTTTCACTTCACTATTTCAATGATTTAGAACTCGTAAAATAAAAAACAAAAAAACCCGAAAAACAAAAAACAGGACTTGCATCACATGAACTATTATAGCATTTGAACAACAGCTTGAAAGCAGAGTTTGGGTGTAAATGTCTAAGACAGAGAAAGAAGTAGTCAGAAACTACAGACCCACATCACACCTTCCTAGGAAAGGAGCCGATGGTCATCTCTGAACAGTTCAATTTAACTTAACTTAAAGTGACTTTTACTTTGGGTTTTGGTCCCAACATAGTACTGAGACTGATCTCAGTGCTGGCTTAGACTTCTTGACAGACTTCTAAACTTGAACTACTTCATCTCAGTTGGTAACTGCTTGGAGTTCCCTAAAACTCTCATTTTGGGGCCTCTTCATTTAAACATGACTGCTCGCACTAATTTATATAGATTTTTATAGTCAACCCCCGAATTTACCGTCTTGATCAACAAGTGATTACCGTCCCACAGATGGTTTCTGCCAGATCCCAAACTAGTCAGTTACTGTACATGTCTGAGCTTCTTCAGCAAAAACTGACAAAATTAAAGAACTATTTTAAATACAATTGAAGAAAAGGTGATTCTGCATTTCAGTTCATTTTCTGTCTTTAAAAAACAAAAATTAAATCAGAAATCTTTAAGTAGCTGCGAATTTCTAGGCCATCTAATCAGCAGCAAAGTCTGCAGACCTGTACAACCCGTCCATTGTTTTATTTTTAGCAGATCAGACAATCAACATTTTGATGTTTGAAGATTCATTTCCTTTTATTGCATTTAAAGCATAATGTTAAAGCACGTTAAATTTCCTTTGAGGATAAAATGTGACTTGGATAAACTTGCCTCAGTCGTTGTGCAAGATGTCATTTTAGGATCCAGTAGACTTTTAATATTTAGTATTGACATTTTCGACCACAGTACTTTTAATCAGATCAGTGATTAGATATTGTTTTCTTATGAGAAGCTGCTCCCCTGTAGTTAATTCTCTCCCATATATTAAATCTGCGCTCTCCTGGCTGCATTGGACTACAGATACAACATTGCTCTGCTGCTGTTTTGTGTTTTTTTCCTCAGGATGAACCAGTTTGTGTCTTAGAGTGTTGCTTTCTGGTTAGCTATGTTTGTAGAAAATCCTTCATAAGCTTTCAGACTCTGCAGCTTCGTACGTGATTACAGTGTTGTTCCTTCTGTTCTTCTTCTCTGTTTGCTGTGGTACTGTGTTTTTCAGATCTCTTTGTTGACTTCATGAAGGTCCAGTTGGGAGAACCACAGGTTTTTTGTGTTTTCTTAATATATGTCTGTTCCCTCTCTTTTTCTGTGCTGGTCGGGACATTCTCAGCCCAGTTCTGTAAGGTTCTGATAAACCCAGCTGATGTTCCAGTGAGGGGTGAGAACAGCAGATACTGGTTTGTGTTGAAGTTTTCAAAAACAGATCCCTTGCTGTTGTTTTACACCCAAGAGTCAGCAACACAAACTGGTTCATCCTGAGGATAAAAAAACAAAAAGCAAACACAAGCCAGGAATTCACAGACTGATGTATACAGTCATGAACAACAGTTAACATATATTTGTAAAGACACTGTAAATCTGAAAGTCTTGAGTTTCTAGTGACTCCTATAACTTTTTGAATGAAACACATGAATCTCTCACAATAGACGATCATGTATTTTGATTCATAGATTTATTAAAGGTCTTCTGGAAATATAATAAAAACCTATAAACATACATACAGTAATGCTAATTTTTGGTTAAACGTCCATGTTCTCCTCAGTCGGGTTCTTCTGGTCTCCGTCCACCAGCTTCTGGTCCATCTCTGACTCCTCTGGACAGAATCGCTGCAGTTCAACTAAACTTGTCGTCTTTCTGACTCAGACTTGTTCCTTCATCAGTCCACAGGTTCTGGATGGTTCCAGTCAGGGCTTTGGGGAGACCAGTCTAGAACCTTCATTCCAGCCTGATGGAACCATTTCTTCATCACTTTGATGTGTGTTTGGGCTCATTGTCTGGTTGGAACATCCAACTGTGTCCAAGATCAACCTTCTGCTGATGGTTTCAGGTTTTCCTGCACTTAGTGAAAAGTAAATTCCATTGACTTTGTGTAAAGCTCCAGGTCCACTGGCAGCAGAACAGAACCAGAGCATGATGCTGCCACCTCCAGGCATGATGGTAGGTTTGGTGTTCTTGGGGTTAAAGGCCTCACAAAATCTTTTTTTTTTTTCTTCATTTTTCTCTGCAGTAACAGTAACGTCTCATCTAAATACGAGGACATCATCTCCAAAAGTGTTCTGCTGCATAAAGGACCTCCTGCTGTCTACCAGCTGAGAACAAAGAAAGAGAACATCGGAACTCTGACAAAACTGACTGTTGGTGAAAGAAATGTGAACAAGATGAATAAAACTATTTTATTTGTGGGAGAAACAGGAACAGGAAAATCTGCTCTGATCAATGCTCTGGTCAACTACGCCATGGGAGTGAAGTGGGAGGATGAAGTGTGGTTTCAGATTGTAGAGGTGCAAAGTAGTCAGACAGAAAGTCAGACAAAAGATGTGATTGTATATGAGGTTTTTGGTTTTGAAGATAAAACCAAAAATTACTCTCTGACCATCATCGATACTCCTGGATTTGGAGACACCAGAGGAATTGAACACGATGAGTTAGTCGGTCAAAAGTTGTTGGACTTGTTTAGACTGGAAGATGGAGTTCATGAAGTCAATGCAGTGGGCGCGGTGCTGAAGGCGAGTGATAATCGACTGAGTGACCGACTGATGTATATCCTTGATTCAGTGATGTCTCTGTTTGGAAAAAACCTGGAGAAAAACATTGTAGCTCTGATCACATACTCAGATGGAAGAAATCCTAAAAACGCTCTTCAGGCTCTTGAAGCTGCAAAAATCAAATGTGCCAGAAATGAGGAGAATCAGCCTGTTCACTTCCTGTTTCATAACAGTCAGCATGAAGACCGAACAGAGGAAGCAGAATTCCTGAAAGGTCCTTTTAAATTATCAGAGACAGGAATGAGTGAGTTCACAGCCTTCCTGGAAAAAACTGCACCTCAGAAGCTGATGACAACAGCTGATGTGTTGAATGAACGAACTGGAAGGAACGGACTGAAAAACTGCATCCAAAACCTACAAGAGAGAATCAGATTTATTGAAGCAAAGCAGACAGAAATCAGTCAGACTGAAGAAGCTCTGAAGGAACATGAAGAAGAGATGAAGAATAACCAGAAGTTCATTGTGGAAGTTGATGAACCCTACAAAGAGAAAGAACCTATTGATGGTGGGATGTGGGGGTTGTTGTTTTATGAAGCAGCTGTCTGCTGTGAAGTCTGTGAAGAGACCTGTCACTATCCTGGATGTACAGTGGCCTGGTATCCTGCACACTGTGAGGTCATGAAAAAAGGCTGTTGCACTGTTTGTACCAACAAGTGTCCTGCATCAGATCATGTGAAAGAAAAGTGGAGATATGTGACCAGGACAAGGAAAGTGAAGAAGACTCTGGAAGACATGAAACTGAAGTATGAAGAGAATCAGACAGAAACTCAGAATAAGCAGAGTCTTTTGGAAAAGCTGAATGAAGAAATGAATCAGCTGACGGCAGATAAAACACGGTGGCTGGAGGAGGCCTACCAATGTGTTGTCAGACTGAAGGAGATCGCTCTGAAAGCTAATTCAGTGTCCACTTATGTCCACCTGGACTTCCTGATTGAGAAGATGAAGGAGAACGGAGACACAGAGAAGGTCCAGGACCTGGAGAAGATGAAAAACACAGTGGATGAAGGAACCAGAGCAGCAGTGAGGTACATTGTGGTTTCACAGCAGTTGGTAAAAAAGTTGGGAAACCGTTAATGAATCAGTTTAAGAAGTAACATCATCAGTGAGAGCTGTCGAGGAAAGTGTTTCTCACCTGATGTGACTCCAAAAGAACCTGCACATTTTCTGACCACATGACCTTTTACTGTGAGATCAAATCAGATCAGATAATCCCTTATTAATCCCACAGCAGAGAAATGTGCAGCAGAGAGGAAAGGGCAGAACATGTAGGAATAGGAATTTAGAAAATAAGTTCTGTTGATACTGTACAGGTTCCTCTGAGTGTGGAAAAGTAACAATAATGCTCAGATGTTGTCAGATTTTTTATTTTTTTTAAAAAATTAAATAATGGCTGATAAAAAGCAATCAGTTGTTGAGTAATTAATAATCAAATATAGTTTAAAGTCACTGATTTTGGGTCTACAGGGAAAAATTGTTAAACTATCTCTGGACAAAGTTGTAGCATTAAATTCTGGGTTCTTATGCCTATCACTCTCCTCCAGGATTGAAAGTAACTAGTTACATTTACTCTTACTTCAGTAGGAAGTTATTTTTGTTGTTGCTTTTTCTATATTTTTGAAAAATGTTTTAATTTTTTTTTCGTTGATTCCACTTAGATTCTGAGGTGGTCAGGTGGGAGGTTTTTCAGATTTGTTTGGTTTTATATTGAATGAGCCAAATGACATAAATGCATCGATATCTAACCTCCTCTGTAAGTCCAGTAATATATACTCAAATTAATACATTTTACTTTTATCAGAGTCCATTTACACATGTGTAATATTATTTTATTTTTACGGGAGTGGAATCATTTTTTTTAAGCCAAGTATTTGAAGTACTCTGGAGCACTGTGTAGTATGTGGAGTGGAGCTGACAGTTGTGCTGGTTGATGAAGTGAGGACGCCCCCTGCTGCTTCAAGTTCAGCTCCACCACTGGCATCACAAACAAAACATTGTTCTACCGAAAAACGTCTTTCTACCTGGTTGTTCCAATGTTTCACATCTGTTCATATTATAACGACTGGGTGAAATATTTTCAGTGAAACAGAAACATCTGGATCCTTTTCTGTTGGGTTATTTAATTCACTGTATTGTTGTTCTATGTGAACTCATCTCCTGGTTGATGCCGTTTTATGTGAATCTTCAATAAATCTCTTTGCTGCCAGTGTCTTTACTGGATCATCAGCTGTTCTTCAGTCTCTTCATGCTGCTGCGTCTCAAACTTCATTTATGCAAGTCCAACATGTTCTTCAGGTTCTGGACTGTCAGACGAAACCAGGATCTGCTGATGTCAGTCTGAGCTGCAGTGTAGAGAAGAAGCTGCAGGTTTCACAGTAACTTACTGGCACCTGGAGGCCACAGATTTACTGTCAGAGTCTTTACAGTACTATTGCTGCCATATTATTGCTATTTTTGTTATATTTATATTTACATTATTAATACTGCTTTCAGTTAGTTGAGCTGGAGTTTCAATTGTTGGTCAGAAAACATGCTAACTGCAGAAATATGGCAAGACAGAGTCCTTCTCATCCTAAATATATAATACACACCTGAATGCATCTACAGGGAGGATTTATTGTTAACTGAAAATCTATCAGGATCCAATAATTGGAGCTTCATTCATTACATGCAGTTTAGGTTACTTCATATTTGACCCTCATTTGGATGATATTTCAATTGTCCACCAGGTGGCACCGTTCACCGGCCCCATCCATCCCTGCAGTATTTACCTGCTGACACCAGCAAGAACACATTTAGACTGTTGGACACCTGGAAGTTATGAAGTGACTCTAAAAATGTCAGTGAATTATGAACAATATGCAGTTTGACTTCAATGAAACACACCAATAGTTATTTAAACATATTTTTCGCATGACAAAGTTCTGCTGTTTGAATACAAGCCTGCGTTGAGATCCAGACGCAGGCTGCCTCCTCCTGGTTCTGGTTCTGCTCATTGAAGATGTGGAAGCAGGACAAACAGGACATGATGCTGATGAAACTGTGAGCTGCATCCCCACAGCAGACAGCAGCAGTGTTCCAGTTATCACAGTTGCTGGTCGGCCAAGAGGCACCTGCCTACAGACCTCCACGGTCAGGTCAGTTCCGGTGCAGCCTCTATTGTGAGGACACCTCCACTGTCAGGACAGGAAGTGGCAGTAAAAAAAACAAAAGCATCCAGTCCATTAGGTGGTGGTAACGCACGTACAGTAGTTTTAGTTAGAAGAAGAGGCATTTACGATGCCATTTTACGCCAGTGATTGTCTGGGAAGATTATTGCTCACAGTGAGTTGCTGATTTTTATTATCCACACAAAGTGTAAATGCATGGTTTCTTGTGTTCCTCGTCAGTATAACAGCTGTAAACTTGTATAGAAATCATTAATGATGCAGTTATTGGATATAGGTCACTTTTAAAAGTAGATGAGAATACGCAGGATGTGAGGGTGTTCAAATCTGAGATCCAAGAAAACAACTTCTCTCATTTAACTTAGACGTAGCACATTAGCATACATTCAATTGTGCCACTGTTGATGGTGAACTTAACAGCAGCTTTTGCAAGATACTATGCTGTAACAGATCCAAAAATATCAGGGGTATGTATCAAGTAATTAATTAGGAAAAACACTGAGAGGCACCTTACTGCACTGGATCTGACTTGACCGTGGAGGTCTGCCTCTCATCAGACCTGCTGATGTGGACACACCAGTGGAAGGGGTAGGCTTTTTTGACAGGGTACAGTGCCTGTAGAGTGGCAGACCGGGGTCGTGGTTCCCATTTTTAAAAAGGGGGACCGGAGAGTGTGTGCCAATTATCGAGGTATCACACTTCTCAGCCCAGGAAAGTTTACTCTAGGGTGCTGGAAAGGAGGCTTCGGCTGATTGTCGTACCTCGGATTCAGGAGGAGCAATGCGGATTCCGTCCTGGTCGTGGAACACTGGACTGGCTCTTTACTCTTGCGGAGCTGCTGAGGGGGGCATGGGAGTTCGACCTGCCAGTCCACATGTGCTTTGTGGATCTGGAGACGGCCTATGACCATGTCCCCCAGGGAACTCTATGGGGGGTACTGAGGGAGTATGGGGTACTAGGCTTGCTGTGCCATACGGTCCCTGTACAATCAAAGCGCGAGCTGTGTCCGCATTCCCGGCAATAAGTCAGACACGTTCCCAGTGGGTGTTGGACTCCGCCAGGGTTGGCCCTTGTCACCGATCCTGTTTGTGGTTTTCATGGACAGGATCTCAATGCGCAGTCAGAGAGAGGAGGGTGTCCGGTTTGGGGACCTCAGGATCTCGTCTCTGCTTTTTGCAGACGACGTGGTGCTGTTGGCTTCATCACACTGTGACCTCCAGCACTCACTGGAGCGGTTTGCAGCCGAGTGTGAAGCGGCAGAGATGCGGATCAGTACCTCCAAGTCCGAGGCCATGGTTCTCTGCCGGAAACCGGTGGATTGCCACCTCCTGGTGGCGGGGGGAGTTGCTTCCTCAAGTGAGGGAGTTTAAGTAATGCGGGCGCTGTACCGGACCATCGTGGTGAAGAGAGATCTGAGTGCAAGGCAAAGCTCTCGATTTACCAGTCCATCTACGTCCCAACCCTCACCTATGATCACGAGCTTTGGGTCGTGACCGAAAGAACGAGATCGCGGATACAAGCAGCCGAAATGAGCTTCCTCCGCAGGGTGGCTGGGCTCAGCCTTAGAGACAGGGTGAGGAGCTCGGACATCCGGAGGGAGCTCGGAGTAGAGCCGCTGCTCCTTCGCATCGAAAGGAGCCAGTTGAGGTGGTTTGGACATCTGGTTCGGATGCCTCCAGGGAGGCTTCCTCTGGAGGTTTTCCGAACACGTCCACCTGGGAGGAGACCCCGGGGCAGACCCAGAATCTGCTGGAGGGATTATATCTCTCGGCTGGCCTGGGAATGATCCCCGAGGCAGAGCTGGAAAGCATCGCCGGGGGGAGGGAGGTCTGGGACGACCTGCTCCGCCTACTGCCCCCGAGACCCGACCCCGGATAAGCGGAAGACAATGGATGGATGGATGGATGGAACTTCATCAGGTATAAAAAGAGTGTGTGTCTTTCTGCAGGTCCTCCTCTGAGGATTGTGATGATTGGGAAAACTGGTGTTGGGAAGAGTGTCGTTGGTAACACCATCTTGGGGAAAAAAAATCGAGAAATTTTTAAGTCTGCTGTGAGTGCAGAGTCGGTGACGGAGACCTGTGAGATAGAAAGAGTTGAATGTTCCAGAAAGATCCATGTGGTTGACACGCCTGGAATTCTGGATACGTTTAAAAGTGCAGAACACATAAAGACAGAGATCGCAAAATGCATCCACATGTCCTCTCCAGGCCCTCACATCTTCCTGCTGGTCCTTCAAATCGGCAGGTTCACCAAAGAAGAAGAAAACTGTGTTCAGGCCCTGGAGAAGATGTTCGGACCGAAGGCATCGAATTACATGATCGTCTTGTTCACTCATGGTGACAAGCTGAGTCAGCAGGGCACAACCATACGTGAATATCTGCGAACTGGCAATGTGAAACTCACAGAGCTTCTGAACAGGTGCGGCAATAGGTTTCATGTCTTCAACAACAAGAACAAGAACAGAACTCAAGTGGTGGAGCTGATCCATAAGATTGATGACATGGTGGCAGCAAACGGAGGATCGCACTACAGCGATGAAATGTTTGAAGAGGCCCAGAGACACAGCAGAGCCACTGTATCACAACTTATCCTTCATGGATGAGCTGCAGGAGAGAGTACTCCTGTTTCAATCCACACTGGCTGATGTCTCAATGGACAAAGATGACAAGAACCCATGATCCTTCATGACCTTCATGACTCCATGATGTGGCCACAGTGGGTTTAGACACAAACCTCATTGTCATTTGTCAATCAATAAGAT
>NW_007579374.1:132748-135795 GCF_000690725.1 Stegastes partitus | reverse complement strand
CCGGTGCCCCCACCGGGACGCCCTCACTTCATATGTGAACTATAAAACTATTCTTGAAGTGAGTACAGCCCTGTGTCATATCACTTTGTTGACATACACTTGTACAGACCATGTATATGATGCCCGTCCTGAGCTTCCAACGACTTGCATAACTCTGAATTTTCTGGGATGGAATCACTGAAACACATGAATCTCTGTCACAAAAAGACAATCGTGCATTTTGGTTCTTTTATAGATTCATTAAAGGTCTTCTGGAAATATGACTAAACCTGCTGGGTCAAAAATATACAAACAGCAACTTAAATTATTACTTTTGGTCATATAGAAAGTTGTGTTGATCAAATTTTCTTAGTTTCATGGCCTCTAAACTTCTCCTGAGTGATTCTGATTGACTCCAGCTACTGACTCCTCTGAAGAAAAAAATCTAAAGGACTTTTCTGGGCTTTGGCTGGTGGACTTGTCATGACCCCCCAGCCACAGCCCTTTCCTGTCTCCCTCCTTTTCTCCTCCTCTCCCTCTCTTCTCCCTCCTTTCCATCTCTCTCTCCTCCTTGCTCACCCTCTCAGTCCATCCAGCCCTGCTTGCAGCCTGCCTGATTACAGGTATTGAAGACAGCTGTGGGGATCGGCTCATCTGTCCACAATCACCTTCTGCTCCCATAAAAACCAAGCTCATTCCACCACTCACTGCCAGGACTTAGACGTTGGAACCCCGTTTTCCTGCCAGTCCCCAAGATGTCTCCTGCCTGCTTCCCCTGAACCACCACCACCTGAACCTCCCTGCTTCTGCAACACACTCACTAAACTCGTTTTGTTGTTTTAGCTTAGTTTTTTTTAATCTTAGGATTCCTTTGGTTTTCTTAAGTTTTTGTAGTTTTGCCCCCTTTGTGAATTCAGTCTGGTTTCCCCGTTCTGTTTACATCTCAGTTTAGTTTCCTCCCTCTGTAGTGGTTTCTGTTTAGTCCGTCATCTAATAAACTCTTTTGTTAAATTCACCTGCCTGTCTGTGTCTGTAACTGCACCAGGGTTCCTCCATTCCCCCGCTGATTTAAACCCAGGAGGTCAGACTGTAGCTGTACCAGTACTTTAGTAGAATTTGATCGTATCGTTTGCTGTTCATGACGGCTTCAAGTTTCATTTTTCAGAATTCAGCTCATCCGTAATCAGAGATTATTTTATTTATTCGTCCAGAATTACAGATTCTGAATCAGTGACATAATGAAAAATAACTGGAAGTTTTATTGTATTCTATTTTTATTTTATTCCAGGACTGAACTCTCTCCTGTTCTTCACTGTATGTGCTTGTTGACTTTGTTGTTTGGAGCGATTTGTTGCTGTGATGTTTGTGTGTATTTTGGCATCCATCAGAACTGTTTGTCAGAATAGTTCTGGTGTTCATTCACATGTTAAATGAAATCAAAATATAGAGACAAGCGTAAACGTGAGAAGGTAACAGACAAAATGTGGATAAAATAATGTAAGCATGAATAAAATGCAGAATGTGAATCCCTAAAGCATAGACCCAGTGTAGCCAGAATAACTGCANATACCATCTAAAGTAACTATCTGGGCAGATAGTGAGTTTCTGAGGTGTTTAGGGCCAAATACAATAACCTCAGTTTTATCTGAATTTAAATGAAGGAAGTTACAGGTCATCCAGACCTTAATGTCCTTCAGACATGCCTGGAGTTTAAGTAACTGACTGATTTCATGAGGGTTCATAGATAAATATAACTGGGTGCCATCTGCATAACAATGTAACAAATATACAAATATAATACATAACAAATGTATGCAGTGCTTCCTAATAATGTTGCCTAATGGAAGCATATACAGAGTAAATAATATTGGTCCTAACACAGAACCCTGAGGAACTCCATAAGCTAATACCAGTAGAATTTTAACATATTATTTACTGTTTATGGCGGCTTCAATTTTCATTTTTCAGAATTCAGTTCACCCATAATCAGAGAATATTTCATTTATTTGTCCAGAATTACAGATTGTGAATCAGTGACATAATGAAAAATAACATAAAACGTCACTTTAACTGAAGCAATATTCCAGGACTGAACACTCTCCTGTTCTTCACTGTATGTGTTTGTTGACGTTGTTGTTTGGAGCGATTTGTTGCTGTGATGTTTGTGTGTATTTTGATCAGAATTGTTTGTCAGAACAGTTCTGGTATGCAATCACATGTTAAATGTAAAATATAAAGATCTATTTCTAAGTGGTTCGTAATTCACCTTTAGAATGAATGGGTTTTATTTTATACGAAATATTTATATATATTTCAATTCTGTGAGAGATTTATTGCAAGTAAACTCAGTGTGAAATCAAAACATAGAAACAAGCATAAACATGAGAAGCTAACAGACAAAATGTGGATAAAATAATGTAAGCATGAATAAAATGCAGAATGTGAATCCCTAAAGCATAGACCCAGTGTAGCCAGACTAACTGCAAACTGTGTACGTGACAGAGCAAAAAGTGAAACTAAAAGAAACCAAATCTTGTCTGGAGGCCATCTGTCTTCATGCGGGTACATGTTTTATTTAATCACTGTCTGTGACATTTGTTCTGCTGTCAGTGCAATCATAAAGTAAGTGTCCTCATGAGAACCTAAAACAAACACAGTTCAAACCTGGAAACAGTTGGTGAAGCCTGTTGCTGGTCTGGTCACAATGACTGAGGACCAAACAGAAACAAGGGCAGTGATTACTTGAACCATGCAATCACACAAAGACAGATGACCTCTGGACAAGTATTTGGTTTCCTTTTAGATTGACTTTGTGTTCCGTCAGTGACACAGCTAGTTAGTAGTTAGTCAACAATACATATAGAAAATAGATCCTTTGTATTTTACATTTCATATGTCCATCCATCATCTCTACACCTTAATCCTCACTAGGGTCGCCTGGGGGGCTGGAGTCTATCCCAGCTGACTCAGGGTGAAGGCAGGTTCACCTGGACAGGTAACCAGTCTATCACAGGGCTACACTTAGAGACAGACAACCAAGCACACTCACATTCACACCTACGGACAAT
>NW_007579374.1:49851-129902 GCF_000690725.1 Stegastes partitus | reverse complement strand
ATTGTCCGTAGGTGTGAATGTGAGTGTGCTTGGTTGTCTGTCTCTAAGTGTAGCCCTGTGATAGACTGGTTACCTGTCCAGGTGAAGCTGCCTTCACCCTGAGTCAGCTGGGATAGACTCCGCCAACCATGACCCTAGTGAGGATTAGGCGGTGTATAGATAATGGATGCGTTGGGGAACTATGGCCCCTGTGTATGGATCACCTGTTCAACTAGGTGAGCTATAAGGGCGGCCTCAGATATTGTCTCGAATTTCAGTGTGAGAATAAACCTCCTGAAAGTGGGTCGATGGGGAGTATTTTTCTGGGAAGGTATTCAATAAATCAGTCTAAAGCTTCACAAATATCTTCAAAAATATATACCCATACTATACGCTATGAAACATACAGGAAAATCTGACTAGCTGCTGTTGCAGCTGTGTGCTTCGTTGCCCGGCAACGCTCTGACCCTCCTCCCAACCCCCCCTCTCCCCCTGCTCCCTCCCCTCTCTGCTCTCTCCACACAGATGAGGCTTAGGTTGTTCAAAGTGTTTAGTAGGTTTGGTAATTATAAAATCATCATTTAAATCCCGGCACACTCCCGTGCCACTCTCAAATTTTCTGCAAGGAAATTTTCTAGTTTATTTATTTATTTTTTTATGTATTTTTTGCTTTTCACTTCCTTTAATGTTGTTTTCCTTACACTTCTCTTTGAATCTGTACAGCAATTTGTTCCCGTGTTTTGAAAAGTGCTATATAAATAAAGTTTATTATTATTATTATTATTATTGTTGTTATTACTTTCCTTTGTTATACATATCCTATATTTCTTTTTGTTTAGCAATTCTCTGCAAAACTGAAAAAACTTGAATTCGAACTCAATATTGCCTATTTCCCCTCATCTCTCCTGGTTAAATGCTTAAAACGGGGTGTGTATGAGTGTTTTCTGACTTCGTCCTCGTATGCTGATGAACGCTGCTGTCTATGAAGGGGGTCCCCAGATAGTGGGTTTCCCAAAACTGGTGTGTACAAGTACTCACGTCTTCCTGTAAAACGGGGTCCTAGTGTGTCAGTATGCGACTGTGTGACTGAATGATTTAAATCATGTTTTATATGCTCAATACTATTTATTATCACACTCTGATGTGTCAGTGGCTAGAAACAACATTGATACTGATGCATTATTTCTCTGAACAGTATAAAATTACAGAATCTCACGTCTGAATTTTTAGGTCATGTAAACAACTATTTATAACTTAAACAATGAGGAATGCTTCATTAGCAAAATATGAGGATAGAAAGTAGAAGTTTTAATTGTTTTAAATACTGACATTGTTTTTTCTGTACGCAGTGTATTTTAGATGGGAGCAGGGACAGACCTTTACCACATTTTATTCCATATGCATTAACACAGCCAAAATGATAAAAAGGAAATGTATGAAAAACCTAAAAATGACCCCATGATTAAATGAGTCTCACAGTTTATGTCTTTAAACTTTAAAGGTTAGAACCTCACAAAATTTCTTTATTTTGTTTTAACTACAAAATCAAACAAGTCAACGATATATTTAAAACCACTGCTTTATAGAAATTATGTAAAAAGTGAAATAGGGTTTCATATTTATTGAAGTTATAAAAAGTAATGGAATGATGAATTATCACAGTTGATCAATACTTCACAGAGTGATGCATTAAGTTTAGTTTTATTATTCACTGCATTCCCTTTATCAGCTCAATGATTAATCTAGTTTTGATTGAGACATCAATCACAGAAAAAGCAGAAATTAAACAGCAAATTTATCATTTTTCTAAATTTCTACAGTAAACTAACAAAACCATTTGACATAACACAGCAGGACTGCTGCCCAGCTGTGTTTTGGACTTTTCTCAGAACACACAGTGATAAAACTAACATCCAATACAATTATGTATAAACATAAAATATACAAATATGTACAGCACATACAGGCAGATCTTGACACATACGACACCTTAACTGCAGGTTCACACAGCATCAACAGATCACACTTGTACTTCAAACATTGCACAGACTGGTACACGGAGGCTGGAAGCAGTTTGTTATTTGGATGTTCAGTCTGAATCAAGTTAACCCACACGGCAGCCTATGAGTGATTGTTTTTCTGTGAACTCTGGGAAGATTGTTTCATAATCTGGAATTTTTTTGAAGAGCTCCATGACTTGTTTTGGTTCCTTGGAGGTGTTTTTGAATACATGGCAGCGATTTCCACATTCATTCACAATGTGCCTGAGGTGAGAGCGTTCATCAATGAAACTCTGAACATTGCCTTTTGCATTCTCTCCATGTGTCAGCAGGACGATTGTGTTCTCCCTGATTCTGCAGTCAAGCTTCATCTCCAGCCTCTCTAACATTCCCTTCTCACCTTCTGTAAACCGGCCCATCTGTATCACCAGTAACACCACATAGTGCCCTGGCTGACAGAACTTCTTACATTCCTCTACTTGTGCCTGATCGTTTATTTCATCATTCAAGAAATCTGGGGTGTCGACCACTCCAACCCGCCTGCTGTAAAGACTACGTATCGTTTTGAACTGACACTTGGTGGTGATTGGTATGGAGCTCGGCCGGGATTCAAAAAGCTGCTTTGGTTTCAGATGGGGGTTCATAGCAGTCAGGATGGTGTTTCCAGATGCACTCTTTCCAGTCCCAGTCAGTCCCAGCAGAACAATGTTGAATGTATCTCCTGACCTTAAACCATTGCTCTCACCTGAAAGAACCAGTTGGTATAAATTTCCAGTTATTTCATCAACAGTTACCAACAGTTTCTGTGGGTGGGATCAGCTTTGAAAGGAATCATGAAACTCTTAGATATATTACTTTACTTTACCTCTGAATTTCTTAATTAGCAAAGGGATACTGCAAAATAAAAATAACCAGAGTTTCTATCTTTTTAGAATTGGTTATATGTGTTGTGTTTTATCTCCTAAAACATACCAATGGTTTGTTCTGGTTCTGTTTCTGTACGTACATTGCTGGTACTTTGCAAGTTTGCTGGACCTGAGGAGAAGTGTAACAGGCACATATTTTACAACAAAAACACACATCTGTGCATTACAGAGGACAAACATTGAAGTATGTAGAACTTTTAAAGCAAAATTTTTTTGAGAGAGAATGTATTTTTAAGCAACAATGTCTGGCAGTCTAAGTTAAGCCTAAATATGAGGAGTTACTGTCATTGTGCATCATGAATAACACAATAGTGACGTTCTACAAAACAAGTACAAAATAATGAAAAGTTTTAGGTGTTACTCACGTGATGAAGCAGCGTGGGGACCTGCAGGATTGAAATGTAAATGACACAGGTATCAGCAAATATAACTAAAACATGAGTTATTGTTCATAAAAACAACAACAATGATCCAATACTTGTGACATTTTATGTCACAGTTATCCAAAGAAGTCCAGTTAACTTCTACTAAAGTATTTACAATTCCTGTGACTTGGATGACTGTGAACCTACACAAACATGTCTCTTCTCCACTATCTTAACTTCAGACCTTTCAGTCAGTCAATTAAAAATCCTTTGGATTGTAGCAGAAAAGCTTCTACCTCTAACTGAATATAGTTTGTTAGTTAAATTGAATTTCATTAGAAATTGTCATAACTCAAAACGACTGATGCAAACTGTTGTGTTAAATTTGTTTGTTGACCCCAAACATTCGGTGGATTAAATTAGTGCCAATGTGTATTTTTTTTAAATGTAGTTATTTTTTATGTATTTATTATTCTAATTGCTAATGATAGTATTCATAATACTACCTACTGTTCCAACATATGTGTAGAGCATAGACTCACCTGATCTCTCATGGTTACACGGAGGAGGGTCTGCGTCTCTGAAACAATAATCATAATATAGATTACAACAAACTTATACCTAACATAATATCACATATGCATCTGTTGACAGTGTAAATCCTGCCCTCTTTTGGAGCTAGCTTGTGTTTTCAGTGGATTTTCTCAGCAAAAGGAAGTTTCTGGAAAGATAAATCATGGTACTGCTTTATTTTGCAGGAAAAGAAACTGGTATCTACTGCTGTATTGATTATTGACTCTATGGTTATTAGAACAACACAACACCTGAGGGGCACCGCTATAGCTCACCTGGTTGGGCTGGCATCCCAAGTACAGGGCTACAGTCCTGATGTAGTGGTTATGAGTTCAAATCCCGCTCATGACCCTTTCCCACATGTCCTGCCCCCATTCTTCTCCCCCACCTTCCTGTCTCTCTCTCACTGCTCTATCAAATAAATGCACAAAGGCCAAAAAAATAACTTGAAAAAAAAGAAAAAAACAACACCTGAAAGAGAGCATCCCGTGGCTCGGTGGGTTGCGTGGTCCACCCCCATACAGGGGCTGAAAGTCCCTGACGCAGCGGCCACAGTTTGAGTCCGGCCAGTGGTTCATTTGCTGCATGTCCTCCCTCGACTCTTCTCCCCACGTTTCCTGTCTCCCTCTCCACTGTCCACTATAATAAAGGCAAAAATAAATAAATAAAATTATTTAAACAAAAAAAACAAAAAAAAAATACACCTGAAATGTTCATCCTCTCATGACACAGACAATTGCAATATGCAATGATGGAGACAAACCTATGACTGGATTTAACTAATTTATCTATGTAAGGAAAGAACAGGATGTGGTTTATTAATATCAACAAATAAAACCTCTTCATAAATTTGCCCATGTTGCTCTGGAAGTATGTGTTGGAGAAAATACCCGTTCAGTCTGAATCACTGAGGTTTTGGAGGAGCGCTTGTGGTCAAGTTATGCATCTTGTGAACTATTTAATATGGAGACCTAACAGATCTGATGAACTCAGAGACATTTGCTCTTTTCTGCAAAAATAGATCACATTATAACAAACCGCTCAATTAGTCTGCCATTGTTGTTGTTCCTCTGGGTATCAGTGACCATCAACCCATAAGTTGTGTCAGAAACACTAGAAGAACTGCATCCTTTCCTGACACAACTCCACAGAAACCCACCGTTAGAAAATACTCAGAGGAACACAAGCTTCATAACATGAGACTTACTGTCCACATCAATTACACATAACAAATGTTGATGTCTTTACCTTGTCCATTTCAAATCGTTTTTCCTTCTTTTCACGACTTCTTCACTGTAGTCTCTGTAGTGATACTGGAATACCGGACGGGTTTTGCACCACTTCATACAGTCGTGGACCAGATGTTCACTGAGGGTTCCCAGCTCGATATTGAACGTTTCCTTCAGCTGATCGAGTGACGTGTTGCTCATATACTTATCAAACATGACAACTAAGTGTTCTGTGATAGTTTGTCCAAAGATATCTTGAAATTTCCTAATTTGAGAACCAATTTTTTCCACCTGAACATTTTCTGAATCTATTGCCAGTATGAACAGATGAAGGCCAGAATAACAATGTGCTAGTAAGTCAATCACCTGCTGGTCTGGATATGGACAGTCCTCATCACAGAAATCACGAGTACTGATGATTCTGAATGAGCGACTCTTTAAAACAACAAAGTCATTTAATGTTTTGACAGAACCATTATCATTACTGAGGATGAGATGTTTCATCTTGTTGTTAAACGCGGGGTTCTTCCAAAGCAGAGCGATGGTGAATTTCTCAGGATTTTCTGTTGAAACAACAATGTTATATAACTCTTAGTATTCTATAAAATGTGGTTGCAATGTCACCTGCCACTGATCACCTTTTGTTTTTTAATTCTAATGCACAGGTCTCAGTCTAGTTTATAGATAGAGAACCATGAACACATGTCCACTCTGGATCCTCTGCCTTGTCTGCTTCAGGAAAACAGTCAGAGAAACAATATTTTACAATCTTTTCTGATAAGACTGAACTGTTTGTGGATTATTTCTAGATATTTAAGTGCAGTAAACCATGTCTTTATGTTCCTGAAGGGAATTAATGTTTTAATTTGTAGATTCTGTGACAAGTGGTTCTTGTGAAAACCAAAAAAAAAAAAAAGACTTCCTGATTGTATAATAAAGACAAAAATATAATATTCATACGACATAATAATTAGAAGTTAGAAAGCAGAGGAGAAGCTAATTTCTTCATCAAACAGATAAAGTCATAATAAAAGAATATAAACTCTTTTACCTGTTTTGGCTTAACCAAATTACTGGAATAAGCAGTTAATTGATTTAACATTATGGAGAATTTATACACATTTACCAAGATTAGGTGTTGAGTTAATCAAGAACACAGAGTAACAAACACATTAATGTAGTTCTATGTCACAATATAACTAAACAACACAATTAGAATACATTTTAACATGAAACACTTGAACACTCAAAAAAGAAGTTCCTCCTAAATGTTAATATTATGGTTGAATAACAAAACTAATGTTGTGACTAATCTGTTTCTGACTAACTTCTCCTGGAGTCCTGAACCCAAGGCTAAGAAAGTCCCAACACAAGATTTCAAGAAGAATTTTAATCTGTGATTTTTCAATATTAAACACAGTCTGTCATCTTTACAGAATGTTTAGTGCTGTAGTAGATCATAGATGTAGCAGGCCTTGGTAAGGAGGAAAAAACTCAGTAAATCAGAGTCACTTACGTGAAGGTTTGGTAGAACTCATCTTGTCAGCTGCCTAAAGACCAACAAACAGTGTGCAGGTGTCACAAGAGTCTCTGAATCAGCTTTGATCAGACGGACTCTGACTGAAATACTCTGAGAGATTGGATCCACCCTGTGGGTGGAGCGCTGAAAACTGCTTCATGCCACAACAGTGGAGAGCTGTGCTTCTGTTCATTCTCCAGAAATCAAGAGCAGAGATGGGAAACAAATCCTCAATCCCCGATGGTGAGGCAGGATCTTTTATGTAGACTCTCAGTTCTCTTTATACTGCAGTCAGCATTCAGTAACTATCACACCTGACTTTATGATTGATTTTATTTCCATCCAAGAACTTCATCAGGTCTAAACAGAGTTTGTGTCTTTCTGCAGGTCGTCCTCTGAGGATTGTGATGATTGGGAAAACTGGTGTTGGGAAGAGTGCCAGTGGTAACACCATCTTGGGAAGAAATCAAGAAATTTTTAAGTCCCTTGAGAGTGCAGAGTCGGTGACGGAGACCTGCAAGATAGAAAGAGTTGAATGTTCCAGAAAGATCGATGTGGTCGACACGCCTGGAATTCTGGATACGTCTAAAAGTGCAGAACACATAAAGAAAGAGATCGCAAAATGCATCTACATGTCCTCTCCAGGCCCTCACGTCTTTCTGCTGGTCGTTCAGATCGGCAGGTTCACCACAGAAGAACAAAACTGTGTGCAGGCCCTGGAGAAGATGTTTGGACCGAAGGCATCGAACTACATGATCGTCTTGTTCACTCATGGTGACAAGCTGAGTCAGCAGGGCACAACCATACATGACTATCTGCTAACCGGCCATGTGAAACTCAGAGAGCTGCTGGACAGGTGCGGCAACAGGTTTCATGTCTTCAACAACAAGAACAAGAACAGAACTCAAGTGGTGGAGCTGATCCAGAAGATTGATGAGATGGTGGCAGTAAATGGAGGATCGTTATACAGCAATGGAAGGTTTGAAGAGGCCAAGAGGATTCTGCAACAGAGTGAAGACAGAAATACAGCAGAGCTACTGCATCACAACTTACCCTTCATGACTAAGCTACTGGCAAGAGTAATCGTGTTTGTATCCATATTGGTTGCTGTGTCATTGGATGACGAGGACAAGAACTCATGATCCTTCATTTCACTCTATGATGTGGCCTCAGTCTGATGTAAACAATCCTAATCTCTTTAGTACAGTCACAGTGGGTTTGGACACAAACATCATTATCACTTGTCAATCAATAAGATATGTATTATGATCATTATTCAATCATTTATGTTGTATAACGTTTACACACATAATAAGTTTGATATTTTGCAAGATAAAGAGTTAAAGCGTTAAAGATTCTATTGTTGTAATTGTTTTTTTTTTGTTTTGTTTTTTTTTCTTTACTTTTGGTGTCAATGCTTAATAGCATATTAAATTATCACGGAATGAAGAACAGGGTGTGTGTGGATGCCACCCTGAATCTTCAAAAACTTTCAAACTTATTTTTAAACACAGACACAACCAAAATTGTCAGAAATTGTTGTTTTTTGGAGTCCGTATGTGTCGGAAATGTTCTTTTTTCTCCTTTAATAAAGTTGAGGCATGTTTGGTGACTTAAGGTCTGAGGCTTGTCTTTTTTTTCACACAGGCCATGTAATAATCATGCACACAATTTATTACACTTTAATACTATTTAAAAGTGTTTTGGTTTTGTGTGTTTGTGTTGCAAACATGGAGGTGTTTTCATGTTTGCACCATCAAGACATACATCTTTGCACAAGGCAGCGTTATTATTTAGCGCTAGACCCAGTCAGGGCTGCAAGGTGGCGCAGTTGGTAGCACTGTTGCCTCGCAGCAAGAAGGTTGCCGGTTCGCGTCCCGGTGGGGGCACTGGAATCTTTCTGCGTGGAGTTTTCTCCCCGTGCAGCGTGGGTTCTCTCCGGGTTCTCCGGCTTCCTCCCACACATCCAAAAACATGTTGAGGTTAATTGGTGATTCTAAATTGTCCGTAGGTGTGAATGTGAGTGTGCTTGGTTGTCTGTCTCTAAGTGTGGCCCTGTGATAGACTGGTGACCTGTCCAGGGTGTCCCCTGCCTTCGCCCTAAGTCGGCTGGGATAGGCTCCAGCCCCCCCGCGACCCTAATGAGGATTAAGCGGTGTATAGAAAATGGATGGATGGAATAGACCCAGTCATCATTTGGCCTTAAAAATCAGATCTTGTGAACAATTTGCAGACATATCTGCCATCAAATCCCCAAACAGCAACATCGCAACTGATCCCAAACAGATCAATGGCTCTTTCCATACATTTTATGCTAAGCTGTATCAGTCAGAAATACAGTTTGATAAAAATAAATGCAGCAATTTTCTCGAACAACTTAATTTACCACAGCTGGGGCCAGCCAATTCCATCAACCTTGATGCTCCCATATCTTTGGAGGAACTGAAAGAGGTAGCACTTTTTATGTAAAAAAATAAATCACTGGGGTTGGATGGGATACCCCCTGAATTATACTTAGCTTTCTGGGATATTCTTGGTCCCTTACTCTGGGATATGATAACAACCTCAGTTTAAGAAGGCACCTTCTCTAGGGATGTGAACATTGCTCTAATTTCCCTATTGCTGAAAAAAGACAAAGATTCGTTAGACTGTGCTAGTTATACACCTCTAAGTCTGTTAAACACATATCTTAAGATTTTTGCTGAAGTGCTTGCCCATCGCATTCAGAATTTTATGCCAGAATTAGTTAACTGTGATCAGACTGGGTTCATTAAATCAAGATTAGCTACTGATAACGTTAGGCGCCTTCTTCATGTTTTTGATGCAGCTGCAGATAAAAATACCCTTATAGCTGTACTTTCCCTTGACGCAATGAAAGCTTTCGATAGACTTGAATGGTCATTTTTGTGGTCTGTTATGGAGAGGATGGCTTTCGGTGATGGCTTCATACATATGGTTAAAGTTTTATATTCTAACCCTTCTGCCCTGGTGCTCACTGGGCAATTATCCTATTCTCTTTTTCCTGTTACCAGATCCTCATGCCAAGGTTGCCCGCTAAGGCCAGCACTTTTTGCACTTTCACTTGAACCCCTGGCTCAAATGATCCGACTATCCGATACTGTACAGTCCATTTCTATCTGTACCACGCAACACCAGGTGGCACTATACGCTGATGATATTTTGGTTTTTCTAGAAAATCGAGTCCAAAGTCTCCTGAGGCTGTTATCTTCTTGTGAGGATTCTGGGCACTTATCTGGATTTAGGATTAACTGGACAAAGTAGGCCATTCGACCATTAAGTGATCCGGCCAAAAAGTTGCAATATCCAACAGACATCCCCGTAGTTCAGAACTTCAAGTACCTTGGTGTACAAATCTTTCCATCTCTGACTCACATTGCAATTTTTCAGATGCTTTGAGCAGAGTCAAGTCAGACCTGGACAGGTAGGTAAATCTCCCCAACTCTCTTCAAGCCCGTGTTTCTATAATTAAAATAAATATTTTACCCAGAATCAGTTTTACTCACTCCATGATCCCCCTTCCACTACCTGTTAACTACTGAAATAAAATTCACTCCTACCTTTCACAGTTTATCTGGAAATCAAAACGCCCGAAGTTGTCCACGCTTCAAAGAGACAAAGGGGACGGTGGGTTGGCGTTACCCAATTTTAAGTTTTATTTTTGGGCCTTTACCCTCTGGCTACTTATGGTATGGTATAACCCCAATGCTTCAGTTTCTTGGTATAACTTGGAGAGAAATTTGGCACAACCATGGAATATTCTCTTTGCGAATATATCACGAAAGCAATGTCAGCTTCGCTTTGGTCCAATTATTTCACACCTCATCCAAACCTGGAGAGCAATGAAATCCCAGTGTAAAATTTCTTGCAAGTGGCACAGATGGTCGCCTTTGTTTAATAATCATAATCTGTTGACTGGGGGCAGGCCCATGTCATCCTCTCAGTGGAGTGATTCTAACATCAAGTACTTAGCTGATGTTTTTGATGACATGGGTCTGCGTTCCTTTCAAGACATCAAAGGTGCTTTCAACCTGCCAGGTTCATCCTTCTTCTTTTACCTGCAAATAAGGTCAGCTCTCAAAGCATATGGTGTTCCATGGCAGCAACCTCTGCCCATTCATCCGATTCATAAATTATTTACCACATTAGGTAAATCCAGGGGTCTGGTCTCCACCCTGTATAAATGCTGTCTTGAGGCTTCTTATCAAGCTCTACCGATGGAAAGTGTATGGAGACGTGACTGTCCAGATCTGAGCCCTGATTTTAATTGGAAAGATGTCTGGGCAAACAGAAAAGAGGCCTCTCACAATCCCGGTCACCAACAGATTAATTTTAATTTTGTTCACAGAACATATTTAACACCACGTAAACTGTACTGTATGAAAATGATAGGTGATCCCTTGTGCACACTATGTCCTTTGAAGTGTCCTGGCACTTATCTTCATATGATGTGGGACTCCCCACCAGTTTCAAACTTTTGGTCTACAGTGGCTCCCACTCTCTCTGTTTTGCGCTCCGTGACTATTCCAGTGATCATGTCTGTACTACTGTTGAGAGATTTGTCAAAGCTTAACATCAATAAGTCACAAAAGCGCATTGTATTGGCTGGTCTAACAGCTGCTAAAAAGATGATTGCAGTAAGATGGAAGCCCCCTCACTCCCTTATCAAAAGACACTGGGTTCTATCATTTTTGGATGTTATCTATCTTGAATTATCAACTGCTCGAATAAATGGAGCCTCAGAAACTGTTCTGCATAGCTGGAGAACTGCAGCAGACTCACTGAAAGAACCTTTGATTTGATAATCCTTTGTCAATTATAATGTCAACAATTATACAACAATTTGTATAAGGGAAGGCGACTGATATTTGTACATGTACTTGTATTGGGCAGAATCTTTAATGAGCTTTACATATCTAATGTTCTGATGTTGGTCTACATAAGGTCCAGGTGGCACCCTGTCCCCCCCCCCCTTTGTGTTTTTTTGTTTTATGTTGTACACATATGTATGCATATGCATATGTGTGTGTATGTACAGTATATGGGTGTGTATATGCAAATATGTGTATATATACTTTCTGGGGGGATAGGGGAGGGTTCGAATGCTATTGTTATATTGTTATGTACTGTTTTTTGTTTTTTTTTGTATTTGTCCTTATACTTTTCATTACGTTAATGTTTGGATGATTTGTCTTGTAAAAGGAAAACAAATAAAATTTTGATCACAAAAAAAAACAAGTCATACATCTTTTACTGACCAGTTAAAGCATATAGGATGAGATGAAGCACTGATCAGCTGTGAATGTGATGTGATTCTGGTCTCTGTAATTATCCACATTCTTGTTTAGTTGTAAATTTTATTACTTTACAATCATGATACTTTTCTCGTAATTGGTAAAACCATTTAATTTTATAAACATCTTTAATCAAAGATTACATCAACTAAGGCAATACCCACAATCTGAGCCTTTATATAAACTTCATATTTATCATTTTCACCTTCATAAACTGGAAAAATCATGAAAAATCCTGCATGGACGCCTGTTATTTACATGCAATTCTGTGAGAAAAAAATTAAATCTAAAGGACTTTTCTGGGGTTTGGCTGGTCGACTATGAGCTGTTGTGTTTAAACTTGATTTGTTTCTTTTCATGCTGCTGATGAGTAAACACACAAAATGACTGCCAGTGTTGTTTCAGACATATGTTTATATTTGAAATTGAAATCAGATGTTATTTAGTGTTTGCAGGGCAGCATTTTAATCCATGGAAGCCATTACAGAAGAGCCAGCTGGGTGGATGAGGCAGCAGATTGAACAGAGACTTGTTACAGCTCCTGAGACCCCAAGACAGCTGCATGAAGCACATCTGTCACTGTGGGGAAGGAAAGCTGGACAGGGTTGGACCAGGATTTCTTCACTGGAGAAGTAGATGAGTGGGTCTGGAGCAGTGCAGCTTGTTCCTGAGTGGAAAAACTCTGAAAGTAGAGTTAAGTTTAGGGGTCAGGAGGTCAGACTGTGGTTGTACCAGAAAGTCTTTCATCTGATAATTCAACAAAGGTCGACGATTGTTTGTTGTTTGATGATGACAATCTGCAGAGAAACATTTATTATCTTGATCATTTTCATAACACGAGACACGGATACAACCTGTTTCCTGTCGACCCACTTCCAGCAGATGTTTTTCTCCCTTTGAAATTTGAGGCTGTTTGAAGAACAACATCTGAGGAAGTATTAAAGATAAAAACCTGAAACTTTGTCTGTTATTTCTCATCATGTCATTGATTCAGAATCTGTAATATTGGACAGTATGCGGGAGTTGAAATCTTGGGGGGGAAAAAAATAAAAAAAAATAAAAGAAGAAGCTTCATGAAAAGTACCATCTTTGAGCTCTATAATGAATTATGCAGAACTTTTTTTTTTTTCTTCATTTTTGTGACCAAGTATTTCATATTGAAAGTGTTATATTTTCACGTACATTTGATACAGGATCATTCACAGAGTGAATCCTGTCTATAAATGATCCTTCCATTGTCTAGAACTTGTTCTGATCAACCACCATCACACATGCTGGTATGAGCCTGAAAGTTTACCCAGAATGCACTTTGTAAAGTTTTCTCTGGTGAATGATCAGAAAGCAGATCCAGTGTTCAGACTGTGACAGCTGGATGGATGTAGAACTGACCTGGTGTCAGTTTCTACCAGAACTCAGATGTGTTCTTCCTCCTAAATGTCATGTGTCTATCTGCTGTACTGATGAAGCTCTAAAGATCAGAAATGATGGAAAAAGTAACTCAAATTAAAAACGACGATTGTGGACCCACTTTCATTGTTATGAAAATGTACTGGTATATTGTCAGTACAAATTGCCTGTACATAAGCATGTGAACATGACATTTATTTGTAGGAACTAGTTCTGCATCTTACCACATGTGCCAACGTCTGTCTAAGCAGAACTGCATGTAGCAGATGTCTCACCACAAACATCCTGTTGTGGAACATGTTCCGAGAACTCTTGTGTGATTACAAACTGATAATTGTGTCCCTCCATAAACTCGGGCTACGCCTGAGTGCCTTCTCACATACATTATGCATTCATTGTATTGGTGTGTGCTTCCTTGCTGCAAGTTATAAAGAAAACATCCTTAGACAAGAGAGAGTCTTCAGAGTGTTTACTGAGAATTTCTGTAACATTCATGGACTTCAAGGGCCTGAAACTCTGAAATGATCCACAGCATGAACATAAAACTTTGCCTCAATAAAAAGTTATTGTACATAAAAAAAACCCCCATCTGATTCTGAGGAGGTCAAGGTGGATGTCTTGTTGATTTTTCATGGAATGACAAATATCTGGGTTTTTGTCTAGCTTCTGTCTCTCCACCGTAATCCCTCTGTCTGTAAGCCCTATGAGGCTGCAAGGTGGTGCAGGTGGTTAGCACTGTTGCCTCACAGCTAGTAGGTCGCCGGTTAGCGTCCTGGTGAGGACACCCGGGATCTTTCTGCGTGGAGTCTCCATGTTCTCCCCGTGCAGCGTGGGTTCTCTCCGGGTTCTCCGGCTTCCTCCCACACAGTCCAAAAACATGTTGAGGTTAATTGGTGATTCTAAATTGTCCGTAGGTGTGAATGTGAGTGTGCTTGGTTGTCTGTCTCTAAGTGTAGCCCTGTGACAGACTGGTGACCTGTCTCCAGGTGAACCTGCCTTCACCCTGAGTCAGCTGGGATAGACTCCAGCCCCACATGACCCTAGTGAGGATTAAGCGGTGTATAGACAATGGATGGATGGATGGATGGATGGGTGGGTGGGTGGATAGTAATAATGTTTTAAATAGTCAAGTATCACACTCACAGGTAAGGATGATGCTTAAACAGCCCAAATGGCTGCTTCTCCCAGTGGTAGTCATGCTGCTGCTGCTTCCCTTCACGATTTTACTGCTAATGCTAACTCAGCCCCCTTTCAGGTTATTCATGAGCCATTTGTACCAGTTCCGGAGTGCTATGCAGGTGATTTAGGTATGTGTCAGGCATTTCTTACGCAAGTCTCTCTAGTATTTCATTTACAGCCACTCTCATACGCCTGTACATAAGCGTGTGAACATGACATTTATTTGTAGGAAGTAGTTCTGCATCTTACCACATGTGCCAACGTCTCTCTCATCATACCTGCATGTAGCAGATGTCTCACCACAAACATCCTGTTGTGGAACAAGTTCTGAGAACTCGTGTGTGACTGACAATAATAATAACTGCTAACTGTGTCCCTACATAAACTCGGGCTACGCCTGAGTGCCTTCTCACATACGTTAAGCATTCATTGTATTGGTGTGTACTTCCTTGCTGTAAGTAATAAAGAAAACATCCTTAGACAAGATAGAGCCTTCAGAGTGTTTGTTGAGAATTTCTGTAACATTCATGGACTTCAAGGGCCTGAAACTCTGAAATGATCCACAGTATGAACATAAAACTTTACCTCATTGAACATATTAAAGTTATTGTACATAAAGTCTGATTGTGAGGAGGTCAGGGTGGATGTCCTGTTGTCTCATAGAATGACAAATATGTGGTTTTTTGTCTAGTTTCTGTCTCTCCACCACAATCCCTCTGTCTGTAAGTCCTGGTCTCTTGCTGAGCTCATTTAACATTCAGCTCAATTATTTGTAGTCTTTGTCTTTGTATTCTGCCCGACTTGTCTCTGTTTAGTTTCAGTTCCATTTCTTGTGGTTAGTCCTCCTGGGCAAGCTTTATTTTAGTATTTTATTACTTCCTGTTATTCTGTTTCCATCATTGTTAGTGTCTTAATAAAACATATTATTGTTTGTGTAATGCTGGTCTGTTTGTGAGCCTCTGAACCTGATTCATAACTGGAATGTGGCTGCACCATTAAAGTGTTCTTCACTGAGTTTTGCTTTGTCTCCTTTTTGTTTTTCTTCTTTTTCTTTTCTATTAAACCTCAAACTGCACAGATGAAAATGAACTTTAAGTAGCCCGATATCACAAATTTATCTCAAGGTGTTTAAAATTCCATAAATGCCATCAGGAAATAAATCTGAAAAACTAAATCAAAAACTGTCAAAATTGTGAAATTAACAGCAAAGTTCTGTAAAATACTGACATTCTAGCTGATTTAATTACAGTGAAACTGTAATTTTATGGTCACACATTATTAAAGAACTAATTATTTGTAAAAACTAAAAATAGAGCTTTTTCATGTTCACATTATTTACAGTTTTGGCCTTTTTTTCTGTTTGTTTGTTTTGTTCTTTTTTTTTTAGAGTTGACATGTAAACAAATACTTTTTTTCAGTAGATATTGTCACAAAACTGTGAGAATCTGTATGAANATATTATTGTTTGTGTAATGCTGGTTTGTTTGTGAGCCTCTGAACCTGATTCATAACTGGAATGTGGATGCAGTATTAAAGTGTTCTTCACTGGAATTTTGTTTTGTCTCCTTTTTGTTTTTCTTCTATAAATTAATGTTCAACCTCAAACTGCACAGATGAAAATGAATTTTAATTCGCCCATTGTCACAAATTTACCTCGAGGTGTTTGAAATTCCATAAATACCATCAGGAAATAAATTTGAAAAACTAAATCAAAAACTTTCAAAATTGTGAAATTAACAGCAAAGTTCTGTAAAATACTGACATTCTAGCTGATTTAATTACACTGAAACTGGAATTTTATGGTCACACATTATTAAAGAACTAATTATTTGTAATAACTAAAAATAGAGCTTTTTCATGTTCACATTATTTACAGTTTTGGCCTTTTTTTCTGTTTGTTTGTTTTGTTCTTTTTTTTAGAGTTGACATGTAAACAAATACTTTTTTTCAGTAGATATTGTCACAAAACTGTGAGAATCTGTATGAATAACAGTAAATTGTTCTAAAATTATCGTTTAAAACTTTATTCTGTTCATATAAACCACTTCTACATTTTAGGGAATCAACTCATTATCTATCCTAACCTTTTTATGTCAGTAATAAAATGTAAAATATGTAATTTTGAGGCATGTTATTTGTCTTTTAGGTCTCACTGATATAGTCTCACAAAATTGTAATTTAACTGCACACTGTAAAAGTCAACAACATGTTTTTAAAGATCTCTGCAGAACATTTGTTTTCAAATTAAGTGAGAATTATGAAGTTGTGTTTGATGTCATCTGACATGTGATGGAGGCAAAGTTAAAGTGTACAAAATGGAAAAAAACGTTCTCAGGTGAAGTCGGACTGAAGGACAGTCACACAACTGGAGGCTCTGAGCACCACGTTACCTGGAAACCAAGACAAAGGCGACACCTGGTGGACAACAGATGTAACATACAGGTCCATCCACACTCAACAGGGAAATGCTGCTACTTCTAAATCCACGAGAAACCCACTAACACATCAGTTTTGAAAATTCTTAGTGATATTTAGAGACCCATTCTGAAACACCAGAACTCTAATTGGATCAGACAATCTACAAATATTTAAGTTTTTGTGCTACAACTTGTCAAATCTGCTCAGTCAGTTATGAAAGTTAGTCAAAATGACTTTACATTAACTTGTGTGGCCAAGAATTTCATATTAAACTGTTCTACATGTTTAGTTTTGTATTATTTGGACCTGCAGCCACATGTGGTTCAGAAAACACCACTAATTGACTTATTTTTTTAATACGAGCTCATAGATGGAACTTTTAATGACACTTTCATTTTGTTTATATGTCGATGCACCTATAACCAGACATTATTTGATCTACTTGTCCAATATGACGTGATGTGAAATAACAGTGAAAATTTCAGGTTTTTATCTTTAATAGTTCCTCAGATGTTGTTCTTTAAACAGCCTCAAATTTGCCGTGGACAATTTTTACTATTTTCTTTTGTTGGAAAGTATTCAATAAATCAATCTAAAATTTCACAAATATATTTATAGATTCAATAAATTTATAGACTCGATAAAATACTTCGAATGCTTTGACTTTGAAAGCTCTATCTGAAGAACATACTTTGTCTCATATATGTGAATATTTCCTCTTGTCTCGTAGGTGATGTCGAGTACATGACGGTGGTCCCATGTGCATGTCACAGATGAGACTTGGGGACACGCTGTTCGTCTCTATTTTTACCAGCAGCACCACATGCTGTCAGTATATCTGCCTATCTCACAAGTGTCTGTGCAGTAAATCAGTGGCGGCTAAGGATATCTAATGTATGTAGGAGGATATGAGTTCACACATTTGCATGCAGCAGATGACCTATATATCCTTCTACAGATATTAGAGAGGATATGGGTCGTACATTGGTACGGCATGTACAAACATACGACCCACAGGCAGCATTGAAGTATATGGGTCATCTGTATGGACAGCATGTACAAACATAAGATCTCCTGCATGTCCTCCAACACCTCAGCATCCCCCAACCCTGCTGTCCTGCCCGGCACTACTGGGGCTAGAATGGATGGAGTTGGTTGTGTTTCACATCTGTTGCATCACATTAGTTGGAACTGCATTTAGGAATTTTAGAATCAGAGTTTCACAGATTTAACTGTGGTCTGGTGACAACGATGAAGTGAGTTTTAGAACCTCAACATTTTTCTTAAGAGTCTCACATCCACAGGACCCAAGGTTGTTCATACTGGCCTCACAGTTACTGACTGATTGGGAATGTTTCTGCTGAAAATTCAAACAGATAAAGTTTTCCTGTAAAAGTTTTGCTCTCCTGAAGATATTAGTGACAGCTGCTGTTTGCCTTTTTAGCTGACTGAGGTGACGGTCGGGGTCCTAACGTATTCATGTCATCAAAGTTATTGTCCTGCTCCCATGAGATGCAAAGTCAGAAAATAAAACTAGCACCACATTTCTGTCACAGCAACAATGGCAAGTTTTCAAGTTTTGGGGTGTGAAATAAGCTAAAGGTTCTGGCGGACAAAAATATTCACAGTGTTTCTCATCAAGAAGTATACCTACTGTCATCATGATGTCTCTAATGGACAGCCTGGTCATCTGCAGTGTCGCTGCTGCTGCAGTGAGCTCAGCATCAGTAAAATCATAAACACAGTTTGTAGCTGCTGGTTTTGTTTAAATTGAAGAAGACACTTGCATAAGCATACATTACCATAGGATTAAATGCCTCGATCAGTAATCAAGGAAACACAAACCATCAGCTGCTGCTGAGAGACGACTGGTCAGGATGGTCAAGAGTCAACCAGGAACCAGCAGGAAGCAGCTCTGGATGGACCAGAAGCTGCTGGAACACAGCTGTCAGTGTCCACAGGGTCTGACATCAACATGAGCTGAGAGGCTGATGGAGAAGGAAGTTCTTCCTCTAGAAGCAGAACCTTAAAGCTCCACTGAAGTCTGCTGCTGGTCACGTGGACAAAGAAAAGACCTTCTGGAGGAAAGTTCTGGTCAGATGGAACAAACACTGAGCAGAACCATGTCTGGAGGAGAGAAGGTGAGGCCTTTAACCCCAAGAACACCAAACCTACCATCAGGCATGGAGGTGGCAGCATCATGCTCTGGTTCTGTTCTGCTGCCAGTGGACCTGGAGCTTTACACAAAGTCAGTGGACCAATGAAGAAGGAGGATCACCTCCATGTTGTTCAGGAGAACCTGAAACCATCATCAGAAGGTTGATCTTGGACACAGTTGGATGTTCCAACCAGACAATGAGCCCAAACACACATCAAAGTGGTGAAGAAATGGTTCCATCAGGCTGGAATGAAGGTTCTAGACTGGTCTCCCCAAAGTCCTGACTGGAACCATCCAGAACCTGTGGACTGATGAAGGAACAAGTCCGAGTCAGAAAGACGACAAGTTTAGTTGAACTGCAGCGATTCTGTCCAGAGGAGTCAGAGATGGACCAGAAGCTGGTGGACGGAGACCAGAAGAACCCGACTGAGGTCAAAATACCCAAATATTAGCGTAACTGTGTGTATGTTCATGACCCAGCAGATTGTTGCCATATTTCTAGAAGACCTTTAATAAATCTATGAAAGCTCTAAGAAAGATGAACCTTCCATGAGTTATAGGAGGAAACTCAAGACTGGTATGAAGTGTATGAAAACTTTAATCATGTTCGTTTGACACAGACGTTGGTTTTGTTTCACAGGTCAACACAATAATCATGCTGATGATGTTCAGGAGCTACAGAAGGAGGTCAGTCCATGTAGACACACAGCATGCAAGTAGACATGTGAGGAATGACACCAGTAAGATTCACCAGTAGCATCATTTTACTGGATTTTACATCCTGTGGAGACCAGGAATGGACACGTTTGACTCTTGTCTGAGGTTTTATTGAGTTATTCCCGGACTGCAGCTGTAAACAGACTTATTTTCTATCTCAGCGGATCCATTTTTATTTTAAGGACAGTAGATTCCCAGAATGCCGTTCTCGTGACTTGAATGTGTGGAACAGAAGGTCACACCCAGAACTATGCAGCCAATTCAAGCCGTGGGGTGGAGGTGGAGGTCTGAGGTCCTGATAATGGACGTCCCCTCACAGACAAACAAAGACGACGAGCCGGAGAGGAAAGCCCGGTTCTGGCTTCCTTAAGCTCCTGTACCGACCGCTCCAGGCTGCATGTTTCAGAGCGGCCTGCGGTCCTGCACAGCTGACTCTACGTTTATGGCAGGACGTGTGAGGCGGATACGTGCTCCATAAAACTTAAACCTCAAATAACGCACAGCGGTGGTGATCAAATTCAGGCTCAGGGACCAGCAGAAGGCCGCCGCAGGCAGGCTCAGGTGTCCGACTTTGGTGGCTGAGCAGTCAGCGAAGAAGACGTCATTTATTAAGCCAGATATTTAAAAAACCGCTGATAAGATATGCACAGAATTTACTGTGAATAAATGATAACTTTAACTTTATTGCAGCAGAAATGAGTTTTCCTTTTATGACTCGTTTTTTGTGGTTGAATTCCATTTTTTGGGTCGTTGCCAGGATTTGACTGGTATTATGTAAGGATAAAACACAACACTTAATCCCACATTGAGCAGCCCAGAACCACAGCTGATGCTTTAAAGATGTTCTAATTTGTCCTGCCAATAAACAAAAAAGCTAACATGGTACAAATTAATAGGATGGGGACAGTTTTTATGCATGTGGGTCAAGTCTGTCGCCCAGAGAGCCGCCAAGGAGGAAGAACTTTTAGTATTGCTCCTGATCTACTTTATAATTTAGCCACTGACATCTAATAACAAAAAGACACGAGTCAGTCTGCAGTAAACACCTGGACTGATAGACGGCTGCTGGTAGACGAGACAAGCACACTGCAGTGTTCTTCTACAGAACACATACCTTGAAGTTTTTCACACCTTTGGGTCATTCCAGCTCAAATCATCACATTTTTACAGTTTCTTCTGCTCAACCATCTCTTATTTACTTGAAAAAATATGATACAAAATATGGACATTTATGAAAATACGTGTGAAATTTTAGATTGACATGTCAAGTACTTTCCGAGATCTTTGAGCTCATATTAACAAACAAATTGATAATACATAAGTCAACTAGCGATATTTTCTTAATCATACATATACAACAAGCAAAATAAAGTATTTATTTCAATGTTAACTGTAAAAAAAATACACATCCAAAACAGAACAAAGCTGTAAGTAATGTCCACATCAACAACCTGTATTCATACAAATAGTAATTTGGTCTTTTTCACTGGTTTTCAAGTATAATGACTCCAGCTTTGACTTAAATGAACAGAAAATAGAATTATTTTAAAGGTATTTGTGTAAATTAAGGATGACTATGTTAAATCATTTTAACTGTTATTTTGCAGATTTTCTCTTCAGTTAAATTAGAGATCATGTCTCGCAAAATTACAGCAAAAAGTAATTATTTACCCGTTGACTGTAAAAAAAAAAAACAGACAAGAATCGAGCAAAAAATTCTAATAATTTTTCATATTTTTCTGTTTTATTAAATGACTGATAGTAACAACTAAAATCACAGAAAAAAACATTAATTTAAATATTTACTGTAAACAAAAAAAAAAACAAAAAACAAAAACAGAACAAGACTGTAATACATTTGCACATAAAAAAAATCTGCAGTTTAACAAAAAACAGTTTGTTGTTTTAGAATGTGTGACCATAAGATCACACTGGGTCTGGGTCTAAATGAGCTAACGTCATTATTCTACATATATTTGCACCATGTTTTTAATGTAAAGTATTCTAACGTTTCTTTGGCATGCCAGATTTTGACCGTTTTCTTTTGTGTGTTTGCACAAAAAGCATTTTTGAAAAAGTTATTTTTGGATGCATTAATCGAGTTTCTCAACAAAACTAATCATTAAATTCTAATTAATAAAAGTTTAGGACGCCCCTTGTGGCCAAACTTAGAGTCTAGCTGTGTGCAGAGACACGATTTCAAACTGAACATTTTGACTCTACATGAATTTAAAAATCTAAAATCTCAGTCGACCCTCCACCGACACACATGTTGCTGGCATGTGTGTGCAGACGAGGCAGTATATCTTCCAGACGGAGCTATTTTTAGACCGGACCTCCCCTCAAACATCTCCAGCAGGTTAATGACTCTCTGGATGTGAGTATAAATGAGCGTAGCTGTCGGCGGCGCCTCAGACAGATTACCACCAGGACCAGGTACAGCAGCTCCACCTCACAGAACACCAGCAGCTTCGCCAAATCTGGATTTTATCACAAGAACTCCTCAAGGGCTCATTTTCTTTTTTCTTCTTCTTCTCTGTGTGTGCAGGAAGTTTGAAGATGTCGTCGGAGAGGAACCCCGAGGTGGTCAGCTGCGATGCCTCCATCATGAAGAACGTCTGGGAGATCAGGCTGCGAGAATATGGACAGAAGCTGCAGCTGGAGCAGGAGCGAGTGGACAGGAGCGCTCTGCCGTCGTAAGAACCGAACCTGTTCATGTCCGTTTGTTTTCTGCATCCTCGTCCATCTTCGTGAGATCTAAAGCAGCACATTCTGGCATTTTACTGAATTAGTTTAAACGTCTTCAGCACTATAGTCTTCAGTTAGAACACAATCCTGATCTCTCCAACGTTTGCAAAGCTGAATGTACTAGAACTAGAAATAATGAGCTGGTGGAAGAAATAAAGCTTCATGTAACTCAATTCATATATCCAGATAAAAGTGGTCACGCTTTGAAAGCGACTCTAAAATCATTCAGTATCGATGTTTTAAACGGACAAACGTTGTCCCCCATACAACGTTTGCAGGCTAAACCTTAATTCTCATTTGAATCTGTGCAATAACAACGAGACAGAGAGGATTCTGCAGGCTGTTGGACTCGTCAGAAAGTCGATTAGCAACATTAGAAGAGGAAGTCGTAGTTTTTTCATGCAAGCTTCTTCCAACATGTCGGTGTCTTAGTGCAAAAGCTGCAATGAGAATTTCTCTAAGAATATGTTAAACGACCACCAGAAACAGGTTTTTTTCTACATATAACTGATGCAAGAGTTGGACCAATATGTCACGTGTGCAGGAAATGTGGAAATGAGTCGGTGCTACACGTGCAACAACCAAACTATGTGCCGATGTCAAGACACGACAAGACGTGTCAAATCAATTTATAAAGCTCAATATAATGAAAAACATTTCATCTTAAACCATCAAAGTTTTAGAACAATCTGTACGTTTATTTGTAGAACCAGTTTGAACTCTATTTAAATCAGACTATCGACCAATATTTTAGTTTTTGTCGTACAACTTGTCAAACCTGCTCCATCAGCGATTAAAGTTCAACTGATTTTTTTCAGTTTTTCAACAAGTGTTTCACATTAAAACTATTCTGCATGTTTAGTTTTGTGTTATTGAGACCTGCAGCTTGACTTCTGCTTTAACTCGCCCATAATCAGAGAATATTTGATCTACGAGTCCAATACTACAGATTCTGAATCAACAACACGATGATAAATAACAGAGAAAGTTTCAGGTTTTTATCTTTAATAGTTCCTCAGATGTTGTTCAAACAGCCTCAGATTTCAATGTGAGGAAAAAGATGTGTTGAAAAATAAAATATCTAGGAAATCTAAAATTTCTCAGATACAGTTTTAAATATAAATAATTGATGATAATAAACGTGTTTTGATTGAATGACCCTATAGCATTAGCATTAGCAAAAGACAAACTTAGTGGAGAACTTTGTGCGGTTCTTGCAGGAAGTTGCAGGTGCTCATCAAAAACTAACCGGTCAGGAAAATAACTCAAATCACTTGGTTAAACCTCAACATGCTAACAAGTGCTTCATGTTTGACTTTTTTAGTTTAGCTCATGTCCCGTCTGCTGCATGGATTCATGACCTATAATGGAGCCGACCACCAGTATCCATATACTGTCATGTCATCCATATTTAAATACAGTCTGTGCTCTATATATGTGGAGATATTTAAACCTGCAGCAAGTTTAGATGACGATGACTCACTTGAAACTCTCAACACTTATCAATACGGACTTCACACATGCTGATGTGATTACTGTCCTCAGTGTGTTGTCATCTCCTGACCTCTACAGGTTAGTTTGTGCTCTGCACCTCATACCTTTATAGGAACGCTGCATCTACAGGGACAAGGTGAAATAAAAACCAGTGAGCAAATGCTTTATTTCATGTTGTCTTTAGCACATTTTTCATGCTTGAACCACAACAGATGGATGAATCCCAACCGCATATTCAAAAACAAGCCGCTTTTGCTTCAGTCGTCTGTATCTGTATCTTTAGATTTGCTTTGTTTGACCATTAATCTATACAGAAAACAGTTCTAGCAACATTTCTGGACAGGAAGGGAACGGTAGATTGTGTAATTATAGGAGAGAAAATGGTCGGCAGACTAACAAGCTGTCAAAAACTAAAAAAGGTTCTGGTTTCTTCTGACCAAAATTCATTCGAATTTTCACAGTTTATGAACAGAAACACATCTGGGATCATTTATTCTACAGTAAAACGAATTCTACACCCAAACAGGTTGAATTACAGGCGTCCTGGGAGGGAAATCTGATCATGACGAAAGGTCAGCGGAGCCCAAAAAGGAGGTTCAAGTGCAGGAATCCGTTACATGTCACGACCCTTTGGACAGCTCTGGTAGCCAAACAGATCCAGTGGGAGGTGTTATGAAGGAGGTTTTAGAGTCGACACTGAGCAGCAAAGCCAAGAGCTCTGGCCATAGATGTACAAGACGCAATGTTCATGTTACATTCAAAACTCTTGACCACCTTTTCAATCAAGGAATCTGTTTGTGAGATTGATTCGATTCAACGAAACGCGTTTCATGTTCGTCTCTACATGAACACCTCCGATCTGTCAGCCAGGCTCTTTGTGTTAAAATGTGTTTACGCTCAGTTTAAGTCATGATTAGATCAAATATGGCTTTAACGAGTACCTAAAAGCCAATTAGAGACCAGATTTCTTTTTTGTGGTTTCAGTGTAAAGACAAAGATGGGAGTAATTCTCAGTGGTTTAAAGTTACATTTTCCCCACAGATCCTTTTAAATGTGCGCTATAATGACAAGTTTAACTCGACCCAACAGCATAAAATGTTAAAGGAACAGAGGGCAGGATGGTTCACGGTCAGGACTTGAGGTTCAGTCAAAGTCAGTGGAAAACAGAAGTTGTTAGCAGGATTTAAAGGTGGTGAAAGTTGCAGCAAGTCTGGAAGATAGATAGATAGATAGATACAACTTTATTGATCCCTGTGGTATGAACCTCAGGGAAATTGTTGAAAGGTTGTTCCAACTGACCATAACCGTGACCGAGATGGTTCAGGTGGTAAAATCAATGTTGTGTTATGGTTCTTTGTCACTGAGGTATTTACTGACAGTCAGCAGAACTTTAAACACTACTTTTCACACTACAGATCAGCGGCCTGACAAACTGATCTGTTCACTTGTATTTGTTAGGACTCTAGGAGCAGCTTTCTGAACCTACAAGAAATGGTTGTTGACTGGTTTCTCTAGGTCAGGTGTCCACAAACCTATTACTCAAACGTTTTTCGCAGTTGACCTTAGTGATGGCGCTGTTTGCCTACAATCGGTTGCAGTTGGTGTAAAAATAAATAAATAAAAAATGTGCCAATGCATTAAAAAAATCACCAAACTTGGCAAAATTTGACCAAATTTCAAGATGAATAATTTCTCAGTGATCCAAACTTGTATTTTCTTCACATTCTCCCCAGATTAGTCCATCCAGCAGCAGGACAGCCCAAGTCACCTCTATGAATTTAAACTTGTGGTGCTATTTAAAGGGCTGTCAGTATTGTACCGGAGTATCGTTGCATCACTCAGTGACATTACCTCACCGTACACGGAGTGTCGCCACAGGCCTAAAAATAAACAGCACAGTCATATATATACCGCTGCTGGCACGCCTCTGGACTTGCTATGTGGATATTTATACATCTCACAGCTAAAAACTCCAACTTTATCACTGTGCTGTGCATCTGTCACGTAATACAGAGTCGATCCCATTGGGTTTAATACGTAGCATGACATGATAATCACTTCAGGAGAACAAAAAGGTGGGATTCTTACATATTTTGCTTTTTTTCCCTCCATGTTTATTTCTACAGAATTAACAAGGATTGGGCCAATCGTATGCTTGCCAAGTCAGGAGGCTACAAAAGAACGCAAAGGAAAGCCAAACGCCCCGAACCTCAGCCAGACGACAATGTCTGGAAGAGCAAGCCAGCTCGCCCACCTCCAACTCTTCCTCGTGGCCCAGGTTCAGGGCCTCTGGGTAGGGCAGGAGTCCAGAGCCGAGGCCTCTCCACACCGGCCTCCAAGGACAAGAAGGTGCAGGACAAGAGCGCCATCAGGCTACAGCTGCTCATGTCCCTCCCCCAAACTCAACCTTCTACTATGGTGTGGGGAAAAGCATGGAAGTACAACAAAGACTTGGCACCACCAGCAGAGGGCACCACAAACTGGGGCAACTGCTGGATGTTTGCTACCCAGCAGCCATGGTCTGAGGCAGGCAAGCCTTGGCCAAATGGGCCCAACATGATGGATCCTAAAAACCTCCATTTCTGGTTCAAATCCGACTACAGGATGGTGGAATCGCAGGAGCTTGACTTGAATCTTCCCGCTGACGTGTGGCAGATGTCCTGGAAAAAACATGACAAAAACAACAAGAAGGATGCCTCTTCTGCAAATGGAGAGAATGGAGCAAAACCTGGATTCTTCACCTCGCTGGTGGAGACCCAGCACCACAATGAAGCCTTGTCCTCGTCAGACTGGAGCGACTCATGGAGAGCCACGAAGCCGGCAAATCAGCAGGGTCATTTCTCAAATGACGGTTTAATGAATGAGTCTATGGCTAACAAGCAAGATATGGTTGCAGAGATGAGCTCGGAGTGGGAAGAATGTTGGAAGTTTATCAATTACCATGGCTACGGCAACTTCACATCGTCTCAATCTAAAAAATTTAACACGCAAGAGTGGGTCAATGCATGGAGAGCAGCCATGGGGGTCTCCAACAACCACAAGAATTCTGATTCCTCCCAGAAGCAAGATCAGGGCCATAGTTATGATAATCGCAGCCAGCAGGATGACTTCTATTTCCACAAATCTATGTCCCGTGAGCATAAGCACAGAGATCTGTACATGCAGCTCTGTGATGAATTTAAGGCTCTGTCTGAGTGGACCAAGTCATGGGAGGTGAGCAAAAACAACTCAAAACCTTGTGAAGAAATAGAGAAGGTTCTGAAAGCCCCACCACCAAAGATGGAGACTCCTGTGGAGCCTCAGAAGATGGAGAAGAGCCCTCAGGTGCATCATTCACCACCCGAGAAACCAGACCCGCGTTACGAGCAGCTGAAACACGACATAATGTATCGGCCAAGGAGAGAATTCACCCAGTCTAAGCTGCTTCTTCTGAAACACATGGAGAAAACCTTGCCTTGCTCAGAATGGAGGGAATCCTGGCAGATGATAAAACACAGAATGAGGCAGGAGAGAAGAAGAATGAGACCTAACCCTTTGAATCCTTTTGGAGAGCCAGAGAACCAGAGAGACACAAGACCCAATGCGTCGGAGTGGAAGGACTCATGGAGGTATACCTGCCAGCCTTTGCGTCAGGAGCCTGAACAGTGGCAGCAGGGTTGGACCTCCACACCCCAAATTCGTGAAAACTGGGCGATGCGCCTGAACCACTTTGCACCTGTGGAACTCCCTAAGAATGGGCCAACCGGGGAGAGGAGCTGGGTTGAATCATGGAGGTTCTCGAGGCGCCAGCATCGATCAGATTGTGGACAAACACAAGGACAAACCAGCCAAGGAAGGCCAAGTGCGACTTCCCAACATTCTGCTGACAATTTGCGGGCACAAAGAAGGCAGGTGAGGCCTGCTTCTGACTGGCAGCCAGCCTGGATGGTCTCAGAAACCCAGTTCCATCATGACAATCCCTCCCTAACTCAGTGGAGGGAAGCCTGGCAATGGTCCGTCTACCACACAGAGAACTGGGTTGAGCAAGTGCCCAGAGAGAACTGGCTGGATGAATTATTGGAGCTCCAACCCCGGAAAGAGAAGATGTCCTTGCAGAGAGTCAATGCTAAGATGAGCCGATCCTTCGACAACCAGATGTTCAGGCAAAGATACCCTGAGAAAGAGTGGAATCCTTCATGGAGCACTGCATCAGTTCTGCGCCATCAATCGAGTCATTGTGGATCTTCAGCAACAACTGGACAAAGTGGAAGCAACACTTCTCAGCAACAACAAGGCAGCGCAAGTGAATATGGGTGTAAGTGGGGAAGGTCTTTCAGGCTCGCCAATCCCATGCCACAAATGGACCAGCCCTGGGTGGAGTCCTATCCTAACACTTGCTATTATCCAGTCATGTGGTCAAGAGGAAAGAAAACACAAAACAACATCAGAACCGAGTTTTGCAACAACCCCACGACTGTCAAGCTTTGGGGAACCTCCCATCGGTTCCTGCAGGGCGCCGGTGCACAGAGCAAAGACAAAACCAAGTCTAAGCGACCCACTGACCCTATGGTGATTATTCCAATGAAGAACAAAACATGGAAGTCTTTGTTCTCCACCATTGAGAAGGAGAAGCAATCTGACAGGAAGTGGGCAGGATGCCATCTCTTAGGTAAAACCCAACCGCGTCCCAAGAAAGGTTCAGCAACCAAGCTTAAGCTGGAGGATTCTACCAATGACAAGTTTGCCGAAGAGTGGGCAGAATCCTGGAGGTTCTTGGTCCAGCCTGGTGGTCTGAAAAAGAAGATCATCTTCAAGGCACCATCGGGCTGGGATGAGGCTTGGAAGTTCCTCATGCCACCATACAAGCCTATGAATGGCCCAAAAGGCAGATAGACACAAACATTTAGCTCAAACTTTCTATGGACTTTAATACTGGGTACAAAAAAACATGTCAATAAATGAAAAACTGAACTTTTCACTACCTGCAGGTTTTCTTTATTTCCAACTAGTTGAGAAAGTGTTTGTGACGGTCAGGTATCATCTAAGGGCATTGCAAATATAAGCGAACATCTTTTCCTCAAATGAACTGATGACCAATAAATGGCAACTTATCTGGAAATAATCCCGTTTGTCACATTATGAGGGACTTATCGCCACATCAACTTAATGGTAAGATGAAAAGATGCCATTTTATTTAATATCCTGACCACTAAAGCTAATTTTGGAACACTAACATTCAACTAAAACCACACAATCACAATGGTGAATCATATTCTTCTCAGTTTCATCGAGACAGAGGGTCTTCTTTAAGACACCTTGGTTGAACCTGCTGGTTATTTAAAGGCTGAAAAATGTAATTATTTTCACAACATAATGGTTTGTGTTAATTTTATGACTTGCAGCCAGAAAAAAAAAACATTTTCACTGACTGCTGGTTACTGTAATAGTGAGAACTTGTACTTATGATGGAAGATAAGACTGGTCAGAGAGAAACTGTACGTTGTAGTGATGAAAGGATTGTAATGTTCAGAGAAGGTAGAAAGACAAACATAGATGGAGGCACGTTGCTGTGTTTATGAGCTGATGTAATGCCAACCACTGTATTTTGATTAAAATTGTAAAAAAAACCAATTTGTAGTGTGTGTTCTGTCCTCTGCTGCAAAAACACACCTCCATCATGATATTATTATATGAACAATATTACTGCAGGTGATTGACATTACACAGTTTTCCACATTCCTGTTATAAATCAGAAAATATTATCAGTTCAAATTTGAATGTGTTAAATACAAAGAGCAAGACGACAATCACCAGTTATGAAAGTTCAATGAAATTATTATTTTTTTCAATTTTAAGACAAAGTATTGCACATTACAAGCTGTTCTACATGTTTAGTTTTGTATTGTTGTGACCTTCAGCTGCATGTGGTTCAGAAAACATCACTAGCTGACTTCTGCTTTATCAGTTTTTGTTAACGTGTGATGGGACTTTTCTACGACGACTTCATTTTATTATTCATATTTCAACTCGCCCATTATCAGAGATTATTTGATCTGCTTGTCGGATTTTGCAGATTCTAAATCAATGACATGATGAGAAATAACAGAGAAAGTTTCAGGTTTTTATCTTTAATAGTTCCTCAGATGTTGTCGTTCAAACAGCCTGAATTTGAATGTGAGAAAAAATGTGCTGAAATGTAATTATTCCCTGAATCAAACGCCAAAATTACAATTTTTCAAGACAAGATTAAAATGTTAAAGCGTTTCTTATAAAACCTCGACTTTACTATCAAATGAATATGATTTTTTAAATTATTCTTTTGTCAAACTGTCTGCAGCTACTTTCTCTGCTTCATTTCTGAGTGTTTGATTGCAGCAGTGGAAGCAGCTGAGCTGTAGCTGCAGCTGTAGTGCATCAGTCATCAGGATGCTTTAAATGCTCTGCTGCCTTCACTTCACCACAGCGTTCCTTCTACTCATGCATTCAGTCACACTTCATTCTATTACTTGAATCAGATTTCCAAAAACAGAAGTGCTGAATCGGTCATTTGTGGTTTCCTCCGTACAAAGATCCAAACACATCTTTAAATCTGAAAGTCCTACTACAACTCTGAAGCATGAATATACTGAACATTCTACTGAGTTTGTGGGCCTGAGTGTGCATGTTTGTACAAATGAGTGTGACTAGAGTTCATACATTGATTTAATTGGCCTGCAGTGATCTTTACTACAACAGAAAGCAAATCAAGCATGCATTTGCTACATCAGATCAAATATGAAAAATGACGCAATCCAGGAGAAAATTGTAAACATTTCTGAAGCCAAATCTCCAGAATGAAAGTGAAAGACACAAAACGTGTGACTTCATGCTGTAATGACAATGGGATCAAAAATAACAGTTTGACTACAACACATACTGATGTCTGCACAAATGAAACATTTAATAAAATTCTTACTGCACACGCTCCCTCTTTTGATAAGCAAACATTGGTTGAGAAAACATTTGTGTAAAGCCTTGAAGCCTTTCTTGGTGTTAGAATAAACCATATCTGGTGTGTTTTCCCCTCTAGTGGCAACTCTGATGTCAAACGAGCTGCTTCTGGATATGAGCTCACTAGTAAGGCTGTACAGGTAACCCAGGGCTACGCTAACTAGCATCTGGTGGAATGTAAACAGTTGTGACTATAACAGGGTTAACTTTGCATGGAAGAGAAGTGTCCCTGTACTAACTGTCAGGATTTCTATGACCTTTGGTAAACCAGTTGCCGTGGATGTAAATGCACAGGAAAAGGCGAGTCCAGCTCCTCTCCAGGGGACTCGTTTATCATCAGAGTGTAGAAAAGGTTCTAAATTCTGTCTTACAAATTAAATTTAGAATGTGTGTAAGTACAAAAAAATCAGTATTTATCAAACATGCGTACGTGGGTCGTACGCATGATTATCAGTAAGTCATCATAAATAAATCCCACTTATTCTTAATCACCATGCTCGTGCACTTTAGGGATCATATGCCTTCAGAAATGCCTCCAATTAACCACATATACAATAATATATAATAATAACAATACACCTCTTTATAAAGCAAGTGAAGATTTCTTTTTTCCTCCCCTTTCATCATCAAAAAGGGCGAAGAAGAGGAACTTCTCTGAAACTCAAATTGAGGTTGTTAGGATAATCTCTGTATAATTCCCTTGTATTTGAATGGCAGCTGGTACAGGTTCTGTGTCAGTCCATGGGGTCCTCTGGTCTGGGGGGGTTCCTGCAGAGGGACGCCTTGTCTGGTGGCCAAGTTGTGTAGCTCACAGCAAGCCATGATGATGTGACACATTTTCTCAGGCCGATACTGCTATTGTTTTGATTTCACTGGGGTTTTGTGAATCGCTCTGTCTGGTCCCTCCTCCAGGACCAGTTTGCTTTGGGAGACCTTAGCAGGAGCTACTGCCCTGATAACATAGATACCAGGATCACAGGGACACGTAAACCCCTCCATCACCATGATATGACGATTCTTTCAGGGGATTTAAAAAGAAAAACAAATCACAGTGGCACACTAAATAAGGCTCATCCATATATATATATATATATAAATACATAACCCAACAGACCTGTTCATATTTCTGCCCAACAGGACCACCTGGGTTCTAGTGAACAGGAAACCCAGTGACCCAGAGAGGTGTTCAGACCCAGACTGGACAGCTTGGTGTAGAGTTTCGCCGGTACGATGATGTTGAAGGCTGAGCTCTTATCAATGAACAGCAATCTTAAGTAGTTGCCTCTCCGCCTGTCCAGGTGGGTGAGGGTGATGTGCAGAACCGGGAAGAACATCTGTGGATCTGTTTGGTTAGTAATCAAACTGAAGTAGATCCAGAGACTCATGGACATAGGAACAGATGTGTTTCCTGATTAGTTTCTTCAAACTCTCATCACCTCAGAGGGGAGAGCTACTGGGTGACAGATGTTTAAGCAGGTTTGAGGTATTCCTCGGTACAGGAACAACGATGGTTCTCTTCAGGCATGTGGTAGCTAAACACTGACTCAGGAAGAGGTTGAACAACATAGTTAACACTGGAGCTAGTAGGTCAGCGCAGGACTTCAGCACTCCTCCTGCAATGCCATCTCTACTGGCTGCTTTCGTAATGTTCACCAATGCTAATGCTACAATCTGGGTTATTATCTTCAAACCTCCGTACAGCCGGAGATAAGGCCCAAGTTGTAAGCAGCAGGGCGTGCATTCAGTGTGGTGTCGATGGGATTATCAACCCATGGCTTCAGGTTCAGAAAAATCCGGTCAGTTACCATGGAAATGACAACATCCACCATCTTGACAATGAAGCCTGTCACCACTTTTGTAAACTTGTTCACATCACTGGAGTTGGATTGGAAGGTATTCCAGTCGACATCGCTTGGTGTCCTGGAGCGTAGCCTCTGATTGGTCACATCAGCGCCTTACCTGCATCGTCACAACACCTTCCATCTGGTGTGTAGCAGTGGTCCAGTATGTTGCTCCCTCTGGTGAGCCATGTTGGTAATAATTTGGTTTAACTGGAGGTTCGCCTTATTAAAATCCCCAGCCACGATGAAGGCAATGTCCAGTGTTGGTTTTCGTACCAACACGGCACGCTGGTGTCAGCTTATGGTGGAATGTAAACCACTGTAACGACGACGGAGGTGAATTTTTTGGGTAGATGGAGGGAAGGCACAAGATGGTTTGATGTTCCAAATCTGGTGAGCGAGAGTGGGAGAGTTTTTATTTTATCATGAAATTCCACCACCAATTCCCCATCTATAGTCGTCCACAGTGAATTCCTCTCTGTAAGATGGTAGTGACGCATTGAGCAATACAAGACATGACAGTGGCCAACTGTTGCTCCTTTATTGCGACTGTGGAAACAATCCACACTTTCTTCACATATGGAGGGTCATCTGTGGTGATGGGGTCCTCAGTGTCAGAAGGGACCCAGTCATGCCAAATGGAGGCTATTCTGTGAATCAACACATGATGCAAGCTTGGTCTGGGGCCAATCTGAGTCCATGAAGGCAGATGAAGTGTGCTTTCAGTATACCAAATGCCATTTCTACCCAGTGCCTGGTTTTGGTAAAAAATTGATTCAATGTGGGACTTAAAAACCAAAACCAGCCAGAATAAGAGGTCATTAAAAAGGGCTGGTAAGTGTTTTCTAGCAGCGTTCGACTGAACAGAATGGACTGTCCTGTTTGTTTCTTTTGTCTGGCAGCATTTTCTTGTGACGAGTTCTTATTTTGTTGTTTGACTGGTTATCAAACTCTTATTTTACAGAGTTTGCAATTATGATTTTGTGATTTTTATTCCTTTCCCTGATGAGAGACAAACAACTGAACGTAACACAGTGGGAAAAATTTGCAATACCAGACCTAATCATAGCAACAATTTATTGAGTAGGTGTGTCAGTTGTCCTGGGTGTTGGGTTTTGGTGATGAAGACTTCATAAGATCAGGGTAGTAGGTGGTCCCTTGACAAGTTATGCACCTCTAAGTAGCTTCTTCATAGCAACAGCTGAGCATCATGTGTATCCCAGTATGTGTAATGCTATCTGCCATCAAAACTATGACGGTGAGAAAATATTGCCAGAAGCAACTATATTAGGGTTTTCTGGCTCCAGTCACTAAGATGCGAGTAACCACCCAAACAAATACAGTCTGGAATATATTCATGACATGTTTTCTTAGTCATGCAAGCATCCGAGAAGATTAAACTGATGAAGAAGATCCCTGCAGATTGAATCGGTAGATGTTCTAAAAATAGCAGCGAAGCCCGGTTGAGACCCGTCTGGTCTGCGGCTCAAATCGACCCGCAGCAGTTTTCTGTCATCGGCAGCAGGGCGATCCGAGGATCCGGTTACAGATGAGGGGATCTCCTGCTGCTCCGTGACCTCACCGTAAAGTGACCCGTAAACAGCAGCGGCATCGACTCCGCTGCTTCTGCATGTACGCGGAGTTCAGTCAGTCGCTGCACACTGTGTAGAGGTGTGTCGGAAACATTCCTGCATTATTTATTGATGACGAAGCAGGATTGAGCAGTTTATTCTGCTGAGTCATGCCGCAGGTTCTGGAGCCTCAGGGCTTTATTTATCATCTGAGTTAGTCTTCGAGTATAAATAGTTGTTTACACGCATTATTAGTCCAGAATACATCTTTCCTAAATAAAGACAACAAGGAACACTTCACTGGAAACATGATCCCGTCGCTAAAAAGGTGTCAGACGGGCTGTAAACACCAAGATTATCTGAACTATTAAAACTGGATGTCAATCTGAAAATGATGTGGACGGAAAGGATGCACACCAACTCCCAGCTGGTAACGGAGCTAGCCCACATGCTAAACGCTGAGTGGACAAGTGGCATATGGTTATTAGATCCCATTCATGTGTGGGAAAAGTTTTCCACGGATCAGCTTCAATCCAAATGAATGAAACACCATCTTGTAATTCCATATCCAGGTCTCACCGAAGACACTCATGACTGATGCTCATCAGGACTCGGCCTGTTTCTTCTGTGTATCTGTAACTGCGAAATAAAAACACTTAATTAGCTTCATAGATTGACCCGTACACTCTAAAAAGTGTGTTTAAGCTGTAGTTGAAGTACATTTTTGAATGACTGTCATTAATCTTTCTAGTTTGGAGATGGTACTCTACTTTCTTCTGGATTAGACTTAAACCATTTTGAACAGTTCTATCCAAAAGTCTACAATCATAAATGAAACTAAGACGATTAATCACGTGGGACCACCCTGTCTCAACAAAATCATGTTCCTGTACAACTAAACCGTATTCTCAAATACATTATGAAAGGGATGTAACTTAGTTTCAAAATGGTGTAGCGGAGAAGGTGGAGGTGAAGGTGAAGTTTGAAAGAGCGACAAAGTCCGAGTTAGGAACAGTGGTGGATGGATAAATGTTTGGGTTTAAATACGACTCTTTACGCCTACTTGTTTGAAGCGTGTCCTCCATCTTCTGGGAATTAGACGAGTGAGGACGGCCACCAAGACACCTATGACTCCCTCCTTAGGTAGTTACAGGCTAGTATTCACCATCATCTTAACAGATGTTTGAGGTGTCTCCTCCATTTCCTGGGTTATCATGGCGACAAGTCCATCTAATATACGATTGGTTGGCTGAAAGAGTGACAGTGAAGCAGTAAAACAAATGGCAAAGATGCACTGATAAGACAAACCAACAATAAATGAATTTCTGTTAAAACATAATTGAGAATGTGGTTGAATTGTACAGGAAGGTAGTTTACTGAAGACGTTGCTTCGGAAACAGAATCCAGTTTCCATCTGATTCATTTTAATTTGCAATCTGAACAAAGAGCTGCAGGATTTGTTCTCTCGTTCAGGGAATCGTTTATTTTCCGAGACAGCTGTGTCAATAACTCAACCAGGAGTGTTTTTAGCTCCAACTTTCAGTCCTCGAACATCATCAGCGTGACAATAAACTCACGTTTTGGAACCACGACTGCCTGCTATTCTATACCAGGAGGTGTTTCCCAGTCTTTGCATTATTTGGCCGTTTGCCAGTCAGCAGAGCTTCCTTTAAGTAATTTACGTTTGAGCCTGCAGAAAGACTCGCAGCACCAGCGACCTGTAATCTAATCATTTTCCTATTGGCTCACATGTGTTTACAGCCGTCCGATCTGTTTGTGCTGCTGCACCTGTTGAACGAAGATTAATTTCACTCAAGCGTTTTCACAATTCACGTCTTATCCCTGCATTTCCACGCCGCCGGCCGCCCTCCTCGTGTTTGCTTCTGCCTCACCCCCGGACTAAAATTAGAGCCGCAGCGCTGGATCTCTTAACGTGATGATGTAAAAATAGCGAAGGAGGGAAGCTGGCTCACAGCGGAGCAGATATACAGGACGCTCTGGGTGTAAGGTTGTAAAAGTTAACAGCAGAAACAGACTCAAGACAGACAAAGAGCGAGAGGCAGGCTAGCTTATAAAGACTAACAGTGGACACACACTGTAGTTTATCTTAATGTGAACTGTCAGTTACAACATGGAATAAAAACTAAAAGACAAACTGTGAGAGAGACGCAAGGTAAGTCAGGATTAGTTCATTCATTTGTTTAAATTTACTGAGAAAAAAAACTGAATGTTTGTTTGAATGTGATTTAAAACGGCGGCGCCGTTGAAAGGTGACGGCTAGGTTTGTGCTAAGCTAAGGCTAGGCTAAACAACACGGAAGCTTGGAGTCATGTGACCAATGAGGACACAGTCCAAGACATCGATACAGAATAAATCACGGATCTGTTAATGAGTGCTGAAAAACCCAACAGATTTAGAGATGACTTCGTTGAATGAAAGTTGGTCACTTGGTGCACGAGTCAAAGTTTTCACGCTTTAAGGTTTGTTTTTATGCAGTGATGGAGCCAGATGATGATTATTGTAGGCCGTTACTCACATTGAGGCGACACTCTGTCTTGTTCTTTAGACAGTAAATAGTCTTCTGTAAGTTTAAGACCTCGTATACATTATAATAACTCAACTGTTTCTGATTAAGTTCATACATGACATAAGCATGTACAAGACTCTTCCTCTGCTCAGGACAGAGTTTAGTTTAGCTTTTTTCTTTTGGTGCTTCGTTCTGCACTTGTTTCCAGAACTGTTCAGTAGGTTTCATCCCCAAGTCTGCGCAAGAACTTCAACTAAATCGAAAGCGAAGCCTAAATCATGCAGTTGATACAGAATCAGTGTGAACATTTGAGGTCAGAGCTACTTCTTTGTGTGGTTAAAAAGCATATGTATCAGAACAATGGCTGTAGAGAAATGGTTCCACAAAAAACGGCTCTACCGGATAAACAGTAGCTACTGGACGTAGCGTCGCTGTTGGTCGTGGCCATCCCAGGCTGCTTCTTGGCTTCTGCTTTTTGCAACCACTGCACATTCCTATCAGTGTGCGTTAGTGTTTTTGTACTTGGCCTTCAGACTTTGAAGAGGTGTAACTTTACAAATATATCACTGATCAACGATTCCTTATAGAAAGAATAAAACCAAGCTTGTTTGCAGCTGGAGGTTCTGTCAACAGTTTCATAGACGTCTCCTTTTTTTATTGTGATCTTTGATTGTCTTCTTGGTTTACTTTCTGTTTGTCTTTGAAAAGATCGCTATCCTTGTGTGTCTCTTGTAGTTTTGCTTCCTCTCTTTGTTTGTTTCCCTCCTCTTTCGATCGCTCTCATTAGTTTCACCATCATCTCTTTACTCACTTGTGCCTCGTTTCCCGAAATTAGTTCTTTGTGTATAAATGTTCTTGTCTTTCATTTCTTTGCTGGTTTGTTTGTTCATTTTATGTCTTAAATTGTTCTGTTACTCGTCCATTCCTCGTTTGTACATTTACTTGTCTGGGTCCTGTTGGTTAAACTCTTGTTTCTCATGCCTTTGTTTTTTGTATTCTTTCTTTCTTACATTCTGTTTTCTCTGTACTGGTTTCTTTTTAATATAGACTTAGTTTATTTGCTCCATCGCCCCCTTAACAAGTTTGATTCAAGTTTTTCTTGTTATCACAACCTGCACAACCCACTCACCCGATTCCTTCCTGACACTTACATAATTGAGACGATATCTTTTTAGGTTGCGAGAGATTTTTGCGTTAAAGTTAGCGACTACTGGGGAAAGCTGTGGTTGAGTGGCAGCACCGGACTGAACACTCTGAAGGGTTACTTTGGGTTTTTAGAGGTGGGGTATTGTATGTTTTGACAAAAGGTATTTCAGCCACCTTAGCTTAAGCGCAAGCACTCTATATATACCATTTCATCTTGCTGTCAGAAAACACTGTCCTTCAGCAGCCTCTGTAGAAATCACTGCAGACAACATACGGACGTGATGGTGGTCGTAAATTGCGTTCTGGTGCACATTGGTTCAGCTGCAACTATAGACTCACTGCACGATGGAAAGGCCTGACACTATAGGTCCACTTATTCTTAGAGCAAACTGTTTTTAAAGGAGGCAGGATTGTAGTGGGAGCAGCAGGGTGTCAGGTGCAACTGCGGTAATGGCAAATGGTTTGCATGTCTCACGTGTTAGGAAGGAGGACGCCTTAGCTGAATTATGCTTCGGGCCCCAGAGAGGTCAGGACCAGCTCAGCCAGTCACCCATTATATTTTAAAGTCAACGTCTCTGGAAGCTGGAGTTCATACATGTAATTTAGGTGCAGCTGAATCGCATCTGTGGTGACAAACACAACACATGACTTAATTTCTGGAGATCGGAAATGTTGTTTTTGACCAAGAAGAATTAAGTTACGGATATATGCAACACATACCCAGCCTATAAATGTCAACACAACTTGACCAGACCTGTGTTCAAGCACAGAAAAGTAGATGGAGGCGAGATTGGTGGTGAGAGGGCCAGCACATGGGGCTCATGCTAACTAGCTAAATATGCTAACTAGCTAAAGTGAATCCACCTTTTTAAGCAAAATACAACAAACATGACTTTGAAATATTTCACTTTAACGTCTGTGTTTTCAGTACAGGTAGAGATCCAGAATGTGGTTAGCCTAGCTTAGCACAAACCCTGCAAACTGCTAGCCTAGCTGCATTCAAATAAGTAGCTCTATCTGTATTGTTACACGCAGAATGGTACCAACTTTGATATGTTTGAACCTGTATTATTTAAAGAACGCGTTTCCAAGGAACAGATTTGTTGCATCAAGTAGGAATAAAAAACAACAAAAACATAAATAAATAGCAACAACTAAAACAATAACCGTAAATAGAGGGGAAAAAATAGGGACATTTTTGGAAAAGTACTCAAAGTTTTTTAAAAAAACGACTTTATCCAAATAACAGAGTTCCTGATTCTGAACTATGAGCTTCAACACTGATCTGAAGCCGCATTTTCTCGTTTTAACTCGTTTATCATTGACAGTCTGATGTTGACGTCACTGTTACTTGATTCTTTCCATCGGGGTCATTTTCATGCGGAGAGACGCTGAAGGAGGCCTGAGCTCATTTCCTAATTTTACGTTAATCGTTGGTCGGACTCATTTATCATGTGAGACGCTGTTAAGTCTTTGAGTTCATCCTCCAGACAGACGAGGATTAAAGCCGCTGACTCACTCTAACGCTTCATTCTCGCAGCCGTTTAAGAAGGCTAAAAGATAAATAAATAAATAATAATAATAAGAATTTTATCCAAGGGCTGAAATGTTTGCTTTGTTTTGTTACTTTTAAAGAAAAGACTTGACCAATTGAGGTCAAACATTCAGTGTCATTAGACGTTTCAAAATCAGGCGTGAAACAACCTGAACACACGTCATCATTATATATAAATAATAAAGCGAACACAGACTTAACATCTTAACTTTCACACTGACCGCGGGCCTGTTTTCTTGTTGTTGTTGCTCTTTGGCGCTGGGTTTAATTTTAGAGCGACGCCGGTTGTCTCATATCGCAGTCGGTCTCCGACGAGACGCTGCGCTGAGAGCTGGACTGAAACCGGATTAATACGTTCTTCTAACTGCCGTTGTTGTCGGTATGTATTCATGATGATGAATGTAGGAGCTGTATGTGTCTGTCCAATGAAAAATCCTGAATATTATCAATGTGTAATGTAACTGGAAAGCAAGACATTCAGGTTGTGTTGTGGTGTGGGTGGCCTGTGCTTTGAAACCAGATTAGCTTGTTAGCAGGTCTGTTGAGCCTTAACCTGCTAGATCTCCATGGTAACTTGTGCTGTGGCGCTAAGCTGGTCCGGAGCAGGTTCTGTTCAGAGTTTTGGATTGAAGTCATTTGGAAGAAGCGTTTGCCTTTCCATAAAAATATTTCATCCGCATCACTAATATCGCTGAATAAAGCCGTTACAGCATGACATGCTGTTTGCATTGTGTTGCCATGGGAACCCGACATGTATTTAACATGTGATGCAGAAATCATCCGTTTTCATCTTTGGTTCTAATTTGCTTTTACAGTTTTACGGTGCTGGTGGTGCAGCTAACGGAACACAGATCTGAAGGATGATTATTCTGTTGGTTGCGTTAGAAATAATCGTCTGAATTGATTTAAACAGAACTCCTGTCTTGTATCATTTGCAGTAGCAGCACTTTTTAACGTCTAATTTTAGATTCCTCGTTGCTCTATTTTAAACATGTTGACATGTTGAAAGTAGGCGGGACACCATTGGTCCATTCATTGGAAGAAGAGTCAACGCCTCCTTGTCTGAAGCAGAAAAGCTGGTTGACAAAGAAAGTTGATAGCAACCGTCATGATGTCCAACATCTCTGGGTTTTAGGTTTTGTTGGGGGAGCGTATAAAGACCTGAAGCAACCTTCATTCCTTGGAAAGTTCCCTGACACTGGTCTATAAAAGTTCTGAGGACTTCTAGAGGAAAGGCCATACGTCAACTGGATGTGCTGCAGAAATGTAACCCGTCTGTTACTGTTTCTGTCGTTTTATTGTCTTTCTAGGCGACAAGATGCTTTCAAAAAAGGAGGAGCCGAGGGCGTTCGGCAACGGGCGGCTCAGAGACCAATGGGAGAAACGAGCTCAGAGCATCGCAGACCAGAACAAACAGCAGGCTGAATGGGATAAGAAGAGTTCCCTCAACGTGTGAGAACGAAGGATGTTTGTTGTTGTGTCACAATCACACACTAGAACATGTTTGTTTTCAGTTTAGGGCAAAATAGAACCAACTGCTAGCTGTTCAGATTCAGTTCAGGAAGAGAGTTTGTGAGACTGATTTGTTTTGTGTTTCAATCCGCAGGCTTGTCTCAAAGTGGACCTACCACCATTCGATCGTCGCCAATGGAGACCTTAAGAAAGGTGACGTGTCCGAGTTCAGGAGGGTCACCAGGGGACAAGATGAAGCCGAACAAAAGCCCAAAATAAAGTTCAAAGTCGTGCCTCCTGCTCCAAAATCCAAACCTGAACCACCTCCTCCTACGCCGCCTCCTCCCAGGAGGTCGGCCTCGCCCAAACCTCGCAGGCCGAAGCGTAAAGTGGAGGTGGACGTGTTCAGGTTGTGCTGGAAAGACTCCTGGATGAGCCTGAAGCCTCCCAAGTATCTGTTCCTGAAGGCCAAAGAGCTGAAAGCCAGAATCGCAGGTTTCACCACCATAGAACTGACCAACGACAGGAGCTACAAGGCAGAGGGGGGCGGAGCAGAGCCGGAGTGGACGTCTTCTGTGGAAAAATGGAGTCGGTCCTGGAAACAGGTACAAACTACATACAATGTACCAAAACCAAGAGTTTTCAGGAGGTTTTAGCAACGTTCTGGGTAAAGTCCTGACTACTGTGTTGGTTTGATGAGACAGAAGGAACTTTAAAGGTTCTCCTGTAGCTTCCTGTGTTTTTGGTTTTCCACAAGTTTTAGGATCCTTGATGCAGGGATTTGATCCCATTTAGCCACAGGAACCTTATGTTGATCTCCCATTTGGGTATGACTGGATATGTTTGCAGAGTCAGTTCTATCGGGTGACAACAGACTGGTTCTGGCTACCGGCTTCTATATCTGCCCAACTGTGCAAATTCCAGCAACCTTTAGCAAATCACGCTGCACTTTCTTCAGGACTCTCACTTCTAATTTGGTGGCAGGTTAATAATTGGGGATTCTTGTCTCTTCTCTGGTCCATCCTGCTGAAAATATCATTTTTTAGAAGTTTTATCATGATTTAATCAAACCACAAGAGAGACAACTGAGGGTTCACTGCAAAAGGTTCACATTTCGTCTTTGCTCTTGTTTCCAGCTGAAGAGTCCGGCCCAGTCGGACCCCTTGGAGGTGGAACCTTTCCAGTGGGACATTCTGTTTGAAAGAGAACTGGTTTGCAAACTCCGGGTCGGAGAATACACTCTTCCTCGCTGGGCCGGAACCTGGAAGATCATGAACTTTGCTTTCAGGCAGCAGAAGAAGGACTGGGATCACCTGTGGTCGGATTACGAGCAAGACTTCAGCGACAAGTCTGAGAAAATGCAGCAGCTGGAGGAGCAGGTGGGGATCATTAGTTACTGGGTTTTGTTTTTGTTTTTGAGCCGCAAGAACAAACATTTATATTATTTTTATTATCGTCAAACAGGATGAGCTCTTTGACTGGGAGGATTCGTGGAAGATGTCCGAGGTAGAACTTGAAACTGAAGACAACGCAGACGATGAGACGCTAACAGAAGACGACGAGTCGCTGAGTGAATACAGTGAAGACGACGAGTGGCTGTCGGAAAGCTTCTCCGACGCCGACGCCGACACCAACCTCGTAATGAGGATAAACGATGTGTGGATGCCGGGATGGAGCAACTCCTGGCTGATCTCTGCAGCGCCTCCAGAGGAAAACGAAGAGCGTCGGAAAAGCTGGAGCTCGTGTTGGGGATACATGCAGCAGATCAGGTGGGTTGCTGCTGTTTGTCCAGCGAATGATGCTCGAAAAATCTGAAAAGACCAAAAACAACCACCTGTTAGTCCTTCTCTCGATACGTTCCCTAGTCTGCCTGGAACTGGAAGCCTTTGAATCCAGTGATTCCTATTAAAGATGTGAGTCCTTAAAATGGCTCAAACGGCTCAAAGAGAAGCCAAATATCCAAAAGCTGCTGCTCAATGTAGGTTACAGAAAATGTTACTCAGTTATTGAACTATTTAATTACATTCAGCTGCATATTAATACACATTAAGTATTTCTGGCAACAGGGAACGTATGAGTCAAAATAAACTACTGTGTGTGTTTTCATGGTGATAATGGTCACCCATTGCAACACTGGATCACTGATGTGTTTTTACTTTCAGTTTAAAGAGCGATGGAGCACACAGGAATGAGATAGATCTGACTTTGGAAACAAAGACGATGCTTTATACTGTTTGTTTGGTTGCTGATTTTAAAAACATAGAATATCATTAGACTTTGTTGTAGTGTTCCTTGCATAGTGCTGCAGTGAATAAAGGAGTGAAGTCCTTCTTTGGCCTGTTAAGCCTTTATATTTGTGCAACTGGCCCTCTTTGGAACAACACCAAAGTTTTCCTAAATTATGTTTTTTTGAATAAAATCTTTCATGCCATTTAATGAACAAGATCATTTAAACTGACGGACTAAATTCTCTCCAGTGTCTTCTTGCAAAGTGACCAACACACTGTCCAGTACATCCGGAGCAGGAAAAAACGGTTTGATGGTGCCCTCTGGTGGACAAATTGATTATTGACGCACTGTAAGACATTAAAGACAAAGTGTTAAAGCTCATTAGCAGGGATTTGTCCCGTAATTAATTAAAAAATACAAATTTTCTCTTAATAAACAGTGTGTATAATAACTTATTTATGTAGCAACTTACAAAAAATGGTGTATATGTGATTGTATGTTAACTGTGAATACTACCAGTGACACACCACTTTGCATTTTGGTGGTTAATTTATGTCAGTTTTAAGTAAATTAATAGAAAAATCGCAGCGTTTCTTTTGCGCTGTTTGTCCCTAAATGGCTGCTAGTTATTGGAGCAGAGCTTGAAGCCCAATAATGTGATTTAGAATACACGAATAAATGGAAATACCCCCGTAAATCACATATTATGGACAGTTTCTGTAAACATAAACATCTATTTAATTGTTTATACAAACAATGTGACTGATTCTGAATGACCATAAATGTGTCTTTGTTGTGCACTTAAAAATCCACCAAATTAAGAAACACTGTTTGTCCACACTTTGTTTATTTTGCTGCTGCTTCTTTTTACTGGAAAATCAGTTAATGAGCGAGTGAGGATCTTCTTCAAATGTGGACTCATTCAAGGTCCTCCCAGATTTCTTTGTCTTCACCAATAAGTTATTGACTCAGGAGGTCCTGATGAAGGATGTTCAGCTTTAAAGCAGCTACAAAATCTTGTTTTTGAGGTGGTTTTGCATCAGTTTTTAGTCATTTTGGTTTGTTCTGTGATTGTTTAGCATCTCTTTCGGATCTCGGTCGTGCCTGTTAGATGTGATTTACCGTCTACGTTGCTCAGTTTTGCTCTTGTTGGTCAAACTGATGCGATCAATCTGAACCTGTCTGCAGGTGGCGTGAGGCTTCCCTGATGTCCCACCATCGACACTGCGCCTCGCTGACCAGGAGACGTGAAGCCACAAACCTTCTCCTCACGTCAGACCTGGATGAGGAGATCATAGATACCGCGGAGTGGATGGAGGCCTGGAGGGCTCCTAAAGGATGGGTCACACTAGAGGAGGAGGAAGAGGAGGAGGAGGAGGAAGAGGAAGAGGAGGAGATGGTAGACGATACAAAGGAGGAGGAGGATGAAGGCGTAGATGAGGAGGAAGAGGAGGAGGACGAAGGAGTGGAGGAAGAGGAGGAGGCTGTCAATGGAAGTGGAGACACGAAGGAGATTGACTTCAGCAAGAAGACTGAGGAGGAAGAGGATGAAGGAGTAGATGAGGAAGAGGAGGAGGAAGAGGATGTTAAAAATGAGAAGGACGAAGAAGAAGAGGAGGAGGAGGAGGAGGAGGACAAAGGAGTAAACAAAAAGGATGAAGATAAAGAAAAGGAAAGCGAAGAAGAAGATGAAGAGGAGGACAAAGATGCAGGTGAGAGTGAGGAGAACGATGAAGATGATGAAGAGGAGAAGGACCAACATGTACAGGCAGAGAAGGAAGAAGACAAAGAGGAGGAGGAGGACAAAGAGGAGGAGGAGGAGGATGATGCAGCTGATGAGGAGGATGATGATGAAGAAGAGGTTCACAAGGAGCAGGACAAAGACAAACTAAATGATAACGGTGAAGATGAATCGGAGGAGAACAAAGAATCAGACAAGAAGGAAAAGGATGAAGATGAGGAGGACGAGGAAGAGGAGGAGAACGCTGAACCAAAAGATGTGGACAAGATGGACAAAGTAGGTAAAGATGAGGAGGAGGAGGAGGAGGAGGAAGATGAAGTGAACAAGGAGAAAGAAAAACTTGAGAATGACGAGGAGGAAGAAGCTGATGAGGAGGAGGAGGAGGAGGAGGAAGATGAGAAGGAAAAAGAGGATGTAGATGAAGAAACAGGAGAAAGAGAAGATGAAGAGTCCAACAGTAAGATTAAAGAGGAGGATGAAGAAGAGGAGGAGGAGGAGGAGGAAGATGAATGGGAAGATGCTAAGGAGCACGTGGATATGAAGAATAAAGCAGATGAAGAAGATAACAAGGAAGATAATGATGAAGAGGAGGAGGAGGAGGAGGAAGAAGAGGAGGAAGACAAGGAGAAAGAAGGCAAAGATGAAGAAGAAGAGGACGACAAAGTACATAAGAAAGAGGAAGACGATAAGGACGACAAGAAGGTCGACAACGAGGAAGAGGAGGACGAAGAAGCAGAGGAAGAAGCAGACAAAGACGAGGAGGAAGATGAAGAAGAGGATGAAGAAGAGGAAGCTGCTAAAACAGTTAAGGACAAAGAAGAAGAAAAAGACAGCCAGGAGAAGGACGAAAAAGTAGATGACGTGGAGGAAGAGGAGGAGGACGAAGAAGAAGAGGAGGAGGATGATGAAGAAAAAGAAGAGGAAGAGGAGGAGGAGGATGAAGAAAAAGATTCCAAAATTCAAAAGAGAGACAAAAAAGACACTCAAGAGGACAAAAAAATGGATGAGGAAGAGGAGGATGAGGAGGATGAAGAGGAAGATAAGGACAAGGAGGAAGAGTGTAAAGAGGAGGACAAAGAAGTAGATGAGGATGAGGAGGAGGATGAAGAGGAAGAAGTAGACAAAGACCAAAAGAAAGATGTTGAAGAAGACGACAATGAAGAAGATGAAGTACATACAAAAGAGAAAGAGGACTCCAAAAAGAGTGACGAGGAGGAGGAGGAGGAGGAGGAAGAGGATGAGGAGGAGGAAGAGGAGGAGCGTGACGAAGATGAAAAGGAAGCAGAGAAGATATCAGCAAACACACAAGAAGAAGAAAAACAGAAGGAGGTAAAGAAGTCACGAAAACGAGTCAAATGCAAACCGGACGCTCCGCTTCACCTGCAGTTCCACAAGCTGAGCTCGTCCTTCTCCTCCTGGAAGACGTCGTCGCTGGTCGCCGTGGCCCACCGCGTGGGAGACGCGTTCGAGGACGAGGACGGAGACGGCGGCGAGGCGGAGGAGATGGAGGAGTGGCGGGCCTGGAAGGAGTCGTGGAGGATCTGCCGCGTGAGGAAGGTGGACGAGGACGAGGTGGTGTGTTTCTCCGCCGAGCACCGGAGTCAGAGGTTCATGGGACTGAAGCACGAAGACGACGGGATGCCGGAGAGCGAGTGGGCCCTGAGCTGGAAGATGAATACGACGGAGGAGGATGAAGATGAAGATGATGATGAAGAGGAGGAAGAAGAAGAAGAGGAGGAAGAAGAGGACGAAGACGATGATGAAGAAGAGGAAAGTTGAAACCTTCTGATCAAAGTTTAGAAGGAAACTGACATTTTTTAAAGTTTTGGGGAAGGTCAAAGGGCAACGGTGTCAAACTACCTAATGGTACTAAAGTTGGCATCGACTTGTTTAAACTGTGAGTAGATCGTATTTTCTTATTTTTTAAACTCAGATCAACTATCTACCTGTGTTTAGACCAGACTTTACCTTCATGATCACCAAAAATGCTCTTTATGGCAAAAACAAACCACAAGTTTTGCGTCAAACTTGTTACCAGAACTAGAACTTCAGCGCAACTAGCAAACAGTGGTTCAAACCCGTCGGTAAGTTTTTAAATGCTTGAATCTTACTGGAAGTTCTCAACCATTTGCCAACGTTGGAAAACTTTCAGCAACATATTTCTGCGATCTAGTGTCTAATGTTTGCTGCAAATCAGCCACAAACCTGCTGCAAACACTTTACTTCAGTAGGAATTACTGACCGTCCAGCAGCTAGCTTTGCTTTAGCGTCCTCCAATTTTAAACTAAAGCTCGAACACATGACTGTAGATGTTGCTAACGTTAGCACACTAGCTAAGAACATGAGCGCATGCTAAACCGTTGTGATACATGCAGCTTGATATTTACCTTCAATTAGCTAAACTAACCAACTCTCAATTGTCAAAACAACAGAGGATCGCTGACATGATTTCCTTACATGCTAACTCAAAGAGTTAATAAGGACTATGTGAAGCTAGTCAAACATGACTAAGTATTTACAGTTTGCTGGGGACTCGACAGAGGTAGCCAAGCTAGCACTACCGCTAACAAACTAATCTGCTGGGTTGTTTGATGTAGGAAAGAGTTATTTTTTTGCTAATCTAGCATCTTTACCACCTGAAAAGCAGTGAAACCCCAAATCTCATAAGTGAAAGGTACTCAAATGTTCAGCTTCATGAGTTTTTTGATGACCTGTGTAAAAATAATAAGCGATCAGGCAAAGAGGTATGATTTAAAAACTGCCTACACGCACGAACACTGTAAGAAAACATGTCATTTTGTGTTTATGTGGGAGTCGGCCATCTGATCGCCGCTAGCATTAGCCAGCTAGCTTCTGTTGCTAGAATGACGAAACCCTTTTTCTGTAATTTTGCTAAATAACTATTAGCCAAACAGTGAGCAGTTCAAAAACCAGACAAACATTAACACAAAGTAGTGACAGACTGAAATACGAAGCACTTTAAGACGTTGCAGATGTAAATGAAGAACTCGCGGCGATAGATGTGATGGGAGAAGATGTCGTGTTTAGTGTGTAAATGAGACACAACATGCAGAGATGAGTCTGAAGTGTTTGTGTTACGATGTGCGTCTTTACTGCATGAAGTAAAGAAATGTTAACTTTTATTAAAGTTCAATTTGTCAAACAAAATGGTTTTCCTCTTTTATTGCATTTTAGAGACTTATTGGATGTAAATTAAAATTTTTCTCTGAAATCTAAAGTCCTGCAGCTCAGTGGAAGCAGAACGACCACGAAGAAGGAGAGAGAACAAAAACAAACATCGAATTTCTGTGATTGTTTATTTAAAAAAAAAAACATCCAGAATCAACTGGTACCATGTAGTACTAACAGTATTTATACATACTGTAGATCTCTCACTATTTCTGTTTTTACACTTTTTCTCTCTCATCGGCTGCAGAAACATGTTTCACCGTGCTGAACGTGTGTTTGTTTGTTTGTTTTTAATTTAGCCATGCTGCATTTATTTATTATTTCTTGAATCACATTCATTTGTCACAAACACAATTATCCTAGTTAGTATAACATGCAATATAATCTATTTAGCACCTGGTCCACATGGAAACAGGAATAAGAATAAAGAATAAAGAAAAAAACACACAAGGAATAAATATATATATATATATATATAGATAGAAATAAATAAATCAAAGTGTCCAATAATGCAACAAAAAAGTAGACAAGGTGAAGGTGAAAAGTAAACCTGCAGATATTTGTTTCATTTTCACTCAATACCTTAAATACTTTCTAAGATTTATTTGTTTAACTGTAATAACTGATTGAGCAGCTACGACTCGTTGCACCACAAGCACTAAAATATTGTTCTTTCAGGCTTCTATCATTGATCAACAATATCTGGGGAACTATTAAACAGCCTCAGGTTGTCAATGTGTAATTATGAGTGTTTATTATAAATCAGCCTAAATGTTCGTTAAATATCCAGAGTTTATGATAAATCAGAGACGGTCGAGCAGAAGGAACCCGATGATCTGGGATGGAATAACACTTTTGACTGTGTTTCATCAAGCGTCCACTAGAGGGAGACAAACACTCTGCCTGGTTGTGGTTCATGTCAGTCTGCTGCTTCGTCTTCTTCCACTAATGTTTCTTTTATTTTTTCTTCTCGTACTTAAAGTGCATGAAATATTTTCCACCTTTCTGCCTCCTTTGGTACAAATCGACTCGTGGTCTGCTGTCATGAGGGAACACTACGACTCTCAGAGGGAACTGACGAAACTAATGTGATGGTTTTTTAACCTGAACTTTCATATCGAAGCTTTTTGCAAACTGTTTTTTTTCCATAAATCATCCACAGCCTGATTAATACGACATGTTAGTCCTGAAAACATGACAAACATGGTTGTTGGCAGTATTTCTAATTTAGATTCAAGCTTCAAGAGGTTTATTGTCAGGAGCTGGAAACGAGGCAGTGAGATGAAAATCTGATTTGGCTTCTTAACCAAATGACAAAATGTATAGAAGTCTATGAGGAAACTACTAAATAATGTACGGCGTGATACAAAGAGACAAACCTTCTGGTTTAATATGGCGGCAAAGTGAAACAAAAACCTTGAAACTGACGTGAAATGTGGAAAAATATTTCCATAAATCGACTTTGTTTTGCTGTAACGTTGCAGTTCAGGCTTGTTTAAAGCGATAAACTTGGTCTGAATCAATAAGACTGAAGGTTTTTTTATGGTAAAGCTAACGTTCAAACTTGAAGCTCAGTCGCTCCAAAGAGGCTTCGTGATAATAGATTTAAAGACAACACAAATAAAACAGTGCACACTGTGTTATTAGAGGTAATCGTGTCATAAGAAGTCAAACAGACATTTAATCTTAAACTGAGGCCTAAGATCAGTGCAGCTGCTACAAACTTCCTCTCAGCAAACACCGACTCAGCGCCGGGTGTGTTTTCCATCGCCTTCGTCTTCATCCCAGACCCGAGCTCTGCCTCCCCGCCGAGTCCCGAAGCACAATCTGAGCTTTCACATGCAGATCGACCGCTGCTGTGAGACCGGGCGGCATTGTGATGCTGCGCCGATTACAAAACACCCATTTCCACCTCCGGCTGTCGCTCACAGCGGCGGCAGATTAGCGGGAGGCGGGGGAGGAGCTGTGGTTTACCTCTGAGATGAGGTGAGAAGGAACGACTCGTGGCAAACGTTGAGCAGAATACGGCATCAAACGAGGAAAATGCAGCGACTGGTAGAAACAGAAGGTTCACGGAAGACAGATTAATGGAAAAACTAATAAACTGAAACAGAAAAACGACACTGACGAAGTAAAGAAAACGAACTGCTTCTACCACGAGGATGGAAAGATGCTAATGTTGAACCTAAAATAAGAGAAATGAATCCTTTACTGATCCCACAGAAGGGAAATTTGCAGTTTTACAGCCGCAACCAGTAAAAAAAAGTCTTTAAAATCATAAATATACCAACAAATCTCTCACGTAGCTGCCAGGACGTGACTGCATTCTCAAATAAATGTCGTCTTACAGGTTGAATATGTCGCCGAACCTGCAAGAAATACTTCATTTGAATAGAAAATGTAAAACCAAACAAGAAGGAAAGTATTAAAATGTATATAAACAGTCAGCGTCTAAGCTTCCAGGTTCTTAAATGTGCTTTTAATGTCGGAATATAACCTCATTATTCGTCTTAAAGGCACAAATGATAGATTGTGGACACTCAGCAGCAGATTAATCAACATGTTCTTCACACTTTTCACATATATTTCCTGTTTAATGACAATTATTACATTAATTATTGTGCAAAAACACAAGAACAAACATGAAAGCAACAGAACTAGTGGCTCAAACAACACTTTGAGTCTTGCATTTCGTTAAAACACCAGACGTGGCGGGTTTGCTGAGTGTGAAAGGTTTTCAGCTGCTGCCTGCAGGGAGGCAGCTCTGTTTGAGGTGGACTTCCTGTCAGCAGCAGCTTCGTTTACATGTGAAGCTGAGAGTGGACGAGCGACAGGTTAATCTGCATGAGTATGGAGAGAGAGAGAGAGAGAGGGACGGAGGGGGAGGTGAAGGGAAACCGAGTTCACAGAGAGACGGAAGGGAAACGAGGAAAAGACGAATAATCAGAGGAAGGAAAGGAGACGGAAAGAAGTAAAGAGAAGAAGAAACGTCACCACAAATACAGTAGTCAGATTTATTTATCTCCTTCCTTTAAAGAAAAGGCAAAATCCACAAAAGTCACTGAAATAATTAGAAACTGAAAAAAGTAATAATAAATAAAAATTTGCTAAATTATTATTTAGTGAAATACAACATTACTTTTGAATTGTGGTTGAAAAGAATAATTTAAAAAATCAAACAGAACAGTTAAATTAGAGCCCTTTGCTGATGAGCGTTGAGCCAGAATCCATTTTTATTTTATTTTCTGTTGAACCACATTTTAAAGCCAATGTCATGACTTTCATTACATTTTTATTTATTATTACTTTTGTCACTTATTTCGCTGACAGCTGCTGTTTTCCTTCGTTAATGGGAGGGTGTGAATACATCTGAGGACGACTGCATGTTTCTGTTTAAGTTCAAAAGGAAACCTGTGGAGATCCATTTCCTCTGGTTCAGCTTCATCTGATCAAACTGCTTCACAACAGCTCCTTGATCTTTATCGTCGCCTCGGTTCATTAGTAAACCTCTAAATGTCATTATCAAAGCTTCTCCATCATCCAAACCTTTGATAATTCAGCATTAAAAGAGTTTTTATTAAAATAATCGCTGTTGGACTTTTGAACATTAACATCGTTTAGCAGCTCAATCTGAAATCACCTGTTGAATCAGAGCAGCTCCAGAAACCAAACGACTGCTTTTAACGTCCTGCAGAAACCAAGCAATGACCTTCAACCTCGTCTCAGTGGAGGTTTGTGTCAGACGCACAAACTAACACCATGAATACTATAAAAAACATGTTTTAGGCTTAAATCTGGTGACATTTATGTAAAATGATGCACGAGACCTGTACAGGGTTTGCAACAGAGTCGATTATAAAACAGCAATATGATTAAAAATGTGTATAAAAACATGTAGGGGTAGAATTTTACTAAAAAAAAACATTTGGAGAAGGAATTGTTCCATTATTTAAACAAAAGTAAGGATGTAGAGTGAAGTTAGAGAAGATTCAGGCTGAATTTTGACGACATTTAAATGAAATGACGCAAATTAATATAAAAAAACACACAAACTCTGCTGTGAAACCATAAACTGGAGGAAAAAAAATCATTTAATTTAACTTTTTTAAACAAAAACCTGAACATATACATTTGAAAAAGACACAGTGACGTTTCTTTCAGGCTGTTTCTTGTTAATTACAGCCTGAACGCTGCTTTTTTATTTTTATTTATGCAAAAATTGAAAGAAAGTGATTAATTCAAAAACTGATTCTTTTTTCTCATCAGACATAAATTAAATTAAAATCTTCTGGTCAGATTCGTTTCTTTTCAGCTTGAGCCGTAAAACAAACTGAAAACATCAAAAATCTGCAGCTTTAAAACAGGAAAAACAGATTTATTCTTGTTAAAATATCCCCACTTTTTATTTATTTTTTGTCCAGTTAATAAATAATTTCTACATAAAATAAAAACTTCTCATGAACCAGGTTCAGAATATTTTCCTACTTATTGCATAAAAAACTAATTAAAACACGATTAAACATTTTTTCAGCTTTTCTTTTGCACATTGTCAGTTGTTTTTTTCCAGCCGGTTTCTGTAATTATTGATTTCAGCTGAACTTCCTCTCAGAGAGTGACGTCAGGGGGCGTGACCTCCCGAAGCCCCGCCCCCTGAGAGAGTCTCACCTGGAGGGCAGAAGAAGCTCCAGATGATCCAGAGCAGAGCAGCAGGAGGAAACCAGTCACTGCTCCTGGTTTTTATCAAGTTTCTGCTCATTGAGGGATTCTTTTAAATTCTCTGAAGGTTTTAAATCTGTTGCTGTGAAGTCAGAACGAGGTTTGGGTTTATTTTTTTTAACTTGTGGACATTTTGACCTTTTTTGACTTCTTCTGGAGAGCTTTTGGATTATTTTGCTGTTTTTTCCCCCCATTATTTATTCATTTTATTCTCACTTTGAGCTGAAACTGCGAGAAAAACTCCAGAAAGTTGCTTTTTTTTTATTTAAAAACTTCATCTGTTGGTAAAATGAGCTGGACGCTGCTGCTCAGGTGAGTCTGGAGACCCAATAAAACCATAAAACCATTAAAAACATGCTGTCTAAGTGAACATGTGACTGAATTTGTCTGTTTGCAGGATGGTGGTGTGTCTGCTGCCTCTTCATGCTGCTGCTCTGCCGGCTTCAGGTCTGTTTCTGCATTTAAGCCTCCAAACTGACCAAAGATACTCAATTAAACAAATCCACTCATATGAAAGGCCACGTTTCTTCTAAGGAGCTAAAAACTCCACATTTATCGTGTTTAATGCAACAACATTGAAACATTTCAGTCAGATTTAGCTTTAATTTAAACATATTGTGTAAAATACAAACCAGCTGCTGTGTTTTTGTCCTAAAATGTGTAAAAACCAACCAGTCTGAGGGACTTTAAATCTTCATTCTGAACCTTTTTACTGGAGATTTTCAGGAACTCACACCTTCTGATGTGTTTACAGGAAGTTCAGCTCAGTTTGTTTCCACAGACGCGTATTCGCTTCACTTTTCTTGAGTCTGGAGACTTAATGCAGATGTTTTATGGACTTTGCATCGACAATCTTTTGGATAAAACGGTCAAATGTGTTTTAAAATTCGTCTTTAATCACATTAGACGGCAGCAGCAGTCGGTTTCATACGACACAGTGAGTCTTTATTAATCCCACAGGGCTGAAATCTGCAGTGTTACAGGAGTAAAGAGGAACATTTAAGGAACATTAGTAGAAAAATAAACCAGAGATTCTCGTTCAGATTGTCACAGTTCTTCCTGATTTAACCATGTTACACAGATTCTTTGTGTTTGTGGATAAAATGAGTTTTCAAATGTGCAAAATGTTCATAATTCACAGCTTCAAAAAACAAGAACAGTGGAAAAGAAAAGATTTTCACCAAAACTGTGGCTCATCTTCCAAAATATGTCCACCGACGTCATCAGTTTGTTGGTTCTATGTCCCTTTGGACACATTTTAAAGTAATTTTGAATCAAATTTCTGAAGTTTTGAGTCAATTGGAGCCATTTTAAAGTAATTTTGATCATTATTTGACTCATTTAGGTTAATTTTCTGTCTTTTTAAATACTCGCTGACTAGTTTTGAAGTTTGGACAAATTAAATCCACTTTGGTCAGTCTTGAATAAGTTCTAAATCATTTTAGACAAATTTAATGTCATTTTGGACACATGTCGAGTAGTTTTGGACAAGTTCTACAGTAACTTTCAGTCATCTTTGCAAGTTTCGAGTCATTTGGAGCGATTTTTAAGTAATTTTGATCATCGTTGGATGAGTTTTAAATCATTTAGGACAAAATCAGAGTAACCTTTGACAAGTTTGAGTCATTTTGTACATATTTCTAGGTAACTTTGGACACGTCGTTAAAGCCCATTTTAGTCGTCTTGGATTAGTTTTCAGTCATTTTGGACACATTTGAGTAATTTTGGTGTAAAGTTGAACACATTGTGTCACAAGTTTTGAGAAATTTTTGAATAATTCTGGACAAGTTTAAAGTAATTTTGAATCATCTTTGCAAGTTTTGAGTCATTTGGAGCAATTTTCTGTAATTTTTTGTCGTGTGTTGAGTCATTTTGACACGTTTTAGTCATTTTGAGTCGTCTTAGATGAGTTTCGGGTTATTTTAGACGACGTTGTAGTACTCGTAGACATGTTTGAGTCTTTTTTGATATTTTTGTAAGTCATCTTCAGTAATCCTGGAGAAGTTTTGAGACATTTTGGACACATTCAAAGCAAGTTTTGACAAGTTTAAAGTCACTTTGAGTCGTCTTGGATCAGTCCTGAGTCATTTTAAAGAATTGTTATTTCGCTTGGACCAAATTTTGAGTTATTTTTTTGCGTTATATTTTGTTTTGAGTAATTTTGGACACGTTTAAAGTCATTTTGTGTCGTCGTGGATGACTTTTAGATCGTACTGGACAATGGTGGATCTATAATCTTAGACACGTTTTCCACAAGTTTGAGTCTTTATTTGGATGTTTTTAAAGTCATTTTTAATCACTTCAGACTAGTTTTGAGACTTCTTGGACACACCTTTAGGAAGTTTAAAGTCACGTTGAGTGATCTTCTATGAGATTTGAGTCATTTTTGACAAGTTTGACGTCATTTTTATTGATCTTGGACAGGTTTGAAGGCATTCTGGGAAAATATGTCCAACTTTGTGTCATGTATGGAAACCAATTGGTTCAAACCAAACTTTTCTTTGCAGACTGTAGAGGATTAGAGTGCATCAGAGGCCAGACCACCTCTTCATCACCACCTCCTCTTTCTTCTTTTCCTTCTTCTTTTCTTTCTTCTTTTCCTTCTTCTTTTCCTTCTTCTTCTTCGGTGGTGGTGGTGTCGTCCTCCCGGCGCTCCCTGGACCAGCTCGTCCCGGGGACCCCTCCAAACGACGGGGAGCGTAAACACCGAGATGGTGGCGCCGTCCTGCCCTTCGTCGGCCTCACCGGCAGTAAGTTCACACTCGACCGCCGCTCAAACAGAACGGACGACGAAAAGAATTCAGCAGTTTGCCTCAAACAGACGGTAAACTTTTCCCACCGAGGAGATGAAGAGACGAGGAGACGAGGAGACGAGGGGACGAGGGGACGAGGGGACGAGGAACTGAGGCTTTAGACTCGAGTTTCAGGCAAATTTTAGAGCCAGAATTTAGTCAATTTTAAAACTTGAGGGACTAAAAGTTAGAAATAACTTCTTGCAAAAGTAAAATTTGCTTTTTATGTTCTTACAGAGTTTGTTTTTAAGAATATAAAGAGTTAAATGAAGTGAGGAAAGTTAATTTAATTATAAAAATTTGCAGGTTTGTTTAGCAGAAGGTTTCTCAGAGTAAAGACGAGACGCTGAGTTTTTAGGGTCAAGTTTCAGGTGAAAACAAAACAAATCAACAATTTTAACACATTTTAGCCTCACAATTAATTTCTGTGTTTTGAAATAATTGAGGAATTTTACAAAAGAAATTAACCAGAATTTAATGTGAATAAATGAATCTAACAGGAAGAACAAGAATAATTTTTTTCTTTTTTATACATTTTTTATTTAATTCTAGAAAGCTAAACTTCAGGGACTAAATCATACAAATAACCTGATTCTGCTCAGAATATTTTCTTTAAGACGAACAAGCTTTCCAGCTTTTTTTTTTAAACATTTTGTTTTAAAATTAAAAAAGAAAAAAACTCATTAAGAAATGTTTTCTGGCAACAAATTTGAAAAATGCAGCATGAACTTATCCAGATACAGAAACTAGACCGAAACAATAAAAGCCGTGTTTAAACTGAGGTTTTTCAGAATAAAACAGGAAATAAATGTGGTTTGTATGAAGCCAGCTGAAGGTTCTGCTGCTGCTCCGGTTTTAGTGTTGTTCTGTGATTGTGGACGTTTGTTCAGACTCTCTGTGTTTGCTGACGTGAAGCAGAAGAACTGAAGGAATGCTTCCAGATGGAGACTCTGGTTTATCTCAGATACAGACGGAGGCTCAAGCCGTGGTCCGAGGACCAGCAGAGGCCCCACGAACCTCCGTTCAGTCGGTTAAAGTGCACAGAGACTGTAGGAGAGTAAAACTAAACCTTACAGACATTTTGGACACGTTTAAGGACAATTTGATGATATTTTGAGTCATTTCCAGCAAGTTTTAAAATCATACGGACAAAGTTTTGTCATTTTGGACACATTTTGAGTAATTTTAGGCAAGTTTGAAGTCATTTTGAGTAATCTTTGCAAGTTCTGAGTCATTTGGAGCAGATTTAAGTAATTTTTGTCATGTGTTGAGTCATTTGGACACGTTTAAGTCATTTGAGTCATCGTGGATGAGTTTTAAATCATTTTGGACAAAGTTGGAGTAATAGCTGACAAGTTTAAGTCATTTTTGACAAATTTGAAGTCCTTTTCTAGCAGCATGGACAGTTTAAAGACATGTTAAAGATATTTTTAGGCAATTTTAAAGGCAAGTTTAAAGTAATTTTGAGTCATTTGGAAGATTTTTGAGTAATTTTATTGATGTATTGAGTTATTTGGATCCAATTAAGTCATTTTGGACAACACGAGTAATCTTAGATGAGTTTTACTAATTTCTAACAAGTTTTTAAGTCATTTTCAGTCATCTTAGACAAGTTTTGAGACATTTTGGACATTTATTTTCAATATTGGAAAATTTAGAAGCACTTCAAGGAGTCTTGGATGTGTTTTGAGTAGTTTTAGACACATTTTAAGTCGTGGACAAATCTTGAGTTATATTTGACCAGTTTTGTGTCATTCTGAGTACTTCTGTACAAGTTTAGTCATTTAGAGTCTCTGCATGTTTCTGGTTGTTTTCACATATTTTTTTCTCCATGTTTTGAGTAATTTTGGACTAATTTGACATAATATTGTTTGGGAACCAATTAAATGTATTAAATACAACATATTTTGAAAATCACTGTGATATCAGTCATCAAAGATATTTAACTTTTTTATGATTTCCGTCATTCTAACATCATCCTGCACAGAACAGTGACTTTAGGACAAGTTTTCAATCACTTTGACAGATTTTAAGACATTTTTGACAGATGTTGAGTAAAGTTTAAGGTCATTTTCATCCATCTTTGCAGCTTCAAAATTCAAACACAGAACATTTAAAATCAAGACTTTCAAACGCTGCTCAGAAGACACCCGGATAAACTGACAAATGCAAAATGAAGTGAAGGAAACGAGTTAATAAAACCATCTTTTCTTTGAGGTGCTCAACAGAGTCGGAGATGCTGTAAAAACGGAGGAACCTGCATCCTGGGCAGCTTCTGCGCTTGTCCTCCGTTCTTCAGCGGCAGGATCTGCGAGTACGACGAACGCATCAGGTGAAGGACAAGAAAAACATCTGCTGCTGCCAAATCTGCAATTACGTTCATTTTCTAAAGTGGTTGTCGGGAACAGAGGTGCCACTTTTCGTCCTCAAGCTCCCGTTTACGGCGACTCAGGGGGCTTTTTATTTGTCAGTTAGGTGATATTTTGGTAATTTATATTTCAGAACTCACATTTTTTTCTTCTCAGAGTTACAACAGAGTCAAACCTTAAGATATCACCTTAAGATTTCTCTATCTAGACTTCTTTTTTCTCCCCCAATATTTTAAGGAATCAGGCCGAACACCATCTGTTTCATGGTCACAGTGCAAACAGGAGGTGACTCTACCAAAATTTAGATAAATATAAATGCTGCTAAGATCACTCAAAGCATGATCTATATTTATATTCACAGTACTAAGAATCAAACATGCTTTCTCTACCTGGCCAAAAGTATGTGGACAGCTAGATGTTTCTATTTATTGTGTTTAATATAGAATTGATCCCAAACTGTCCACATACTTTTGACGCTTTTTCTTAGAACCATCTATTTTAATTAAATATATTCTTTGTCCAGTAATATGAAGACAACTACTTGTATATGGCAATGAGTGTCCACATACTTTTGGCCATACACATACAGAAATGTGGTGACTTCCGTGGGACAAATCTGTAATCTGGTCAAATATATTTTGGACATCTAAAGGTTCCTGTTTATTATGATTAATACAGAATTGAACCTAAAATGTCCACACACCCTTGTCCCTTGTTCTCTAAACTATCTAATTGAATTAAATCCATTTTTATCATAAAATATGTGGCCGGCGACGTCTTGTATAAGCAATATGGCAATGTGTGTCCACATACTTTTGGCCATATCATACAAAAATGTGCTGGGTTCACTGTAGGTAATACAGTATCTGGTCAAAAGTATGTGGACAGCTGAATGTATGTTGTAGCATAGGTAAGAATGTCCAAATACTTTTGCAGTACACTGTATATCCTTGTTTATTAGTGACACATTCAAACCCATAGCTGGGTTGGTTTTTCAGGTTTGTGATTTCCATATTTTCTGCCCATCTGTCTGCAGGAGCTGTGGCCCGATTCCTCACGGCATATGGGTTCAGAAAGGCTGCTCGTACTGCCGCTGTGGTTACGGCCTCCTGCACTGCTTCCCCCACGTCTTCCACAAAGACTGCGGTAAGATACACTTCGTAGGAACCAGATGTCCTCCTCAGAACCAAGTTGACCCATAAAACCCTCTGACAGACCGGTGCGACCTGATCCTGGATCACACTGGAGGCATCTTGCAGTAAATAGAAACCTACAACAGTTTCTAACAGGACGGACTGTTGACGTCCAACAGATGGTTCAAAACCAGTCGTTCACACTTTTCATCTCGGCAACAGAAAGAGGTCCCTCTGAATGCAAAGACCCCCTGAACCCATTCATTTACAATTCTAAATAGCAACACATCCTCCCCTTAACTGCTGCACAGAAACCCCACAAGTAGGAAACGTTCCTTGAACATCCCCAGAGCTCCTTCAGGTTCTTCTGCTTCTAAGAGAGTGAAGGAAAAGCGTCACTGCAACAGAAGGAAGTTCAAGACGGCCTTAAAAAATAGAATACAATCAACTGTAGTGCAGGAAAAAAGGGTGCTAACTATGAAATACACAACAAAAACAAGAATTTCAAAGTGTGTTGAGGTAATGAGGAGTCCAAAGGTAGCACTTCAGTTCTGCTTGACATGATAAAACCAGTTTGTTTTTTTCTCTACTTCCCAGATGACTCGGAGGAGGTTCGTTGGTATGGTTCATCAGCTGTCGACGTGAATCCAACCGGCTGGTTTCTGTATCTGACGCTGCTTCTTCCTCTGCTCTTACTGTGATGGTTTAAAAAAGAGAAATGGCTGCTGGACGGAAACGCCGGGATTTACACAAAACACTGAGCTGAGGACTCACAGATCAGTTTCCAAACTCATTCTGGACCTCCTCAGTAGAGCATTAATGGAAAAGCTTTTCTGAAATCTAGATCAGACACAACTAGATTTTAGACTTTCTTTATGGGGACCCATAGTGCAGATGTGCATTGTGGGGACCTTTAGTGAGGTTGTGTTTTATGGGGACGTTCAGAAGGTCCTCGACACTAACCTGAGATATTTATAGCTGCTTCCCATTTGAAGACTGAAAGCTGAATGGACGTGAACCGTTGGATCAGTTTAAACATTCTCAAGAATTCTGCAGCTGCCAAGTTAATTTATTCGACACTGAATGACTCGTTAAAACAGTTTCCATTAATGAGATCGATGTAAATGTTTCTACAGCGTGGTTTTGATGTGAAGGCTGTCATACTGGTCTCAGGGTTTCTCGTTTATCACTGAACAGTTGTAGGATTTTCTTCTTGTCAAATCTGTGTGTGCATGTTTCTCAAATATTCATGTTGAAGAAGAAAGTGTGTCGAGGAAACTGTACATGAGGTTTTTATGGTGAATGTTTTCCTTTTTTCTGTAACGTTCTGATCTGTAACTGAATACCAGCAGGTTTTTTTTTTTCTTTGTGAACGAAGACGCAGAGTTTTAAACTTTGCAGCTTCTGTCTGTTTGCACAAACTGATGTGACTTTCTGTCCTTAAATATAAACACATTGTGTGTTTATTAAAGATTTATGGTGCTGCTGAGCTGAAAAATGGAATTTACTTTTTTTTTTTTTTTTTTAAATGCCACATTCCTAATTCACAACAGTGTGGATGTAGCAGCTAGAATATTTTAGATTTTAACAAAACCCGACAAACTATGATTATTTCCCTGCAGCTCTTTGTCTTGTGGCTTTCTGTTATCTGGAGGTATTTTCAGTGGGAGCTGTTCTCTCCTCCTCTGTTATCTCCAGACTTTATTGATGAGGCTTGAATTGATTATCTGCTGCCGTCTTATCTTAAACAAACACATCAGCTGTTGTTCTGCAGTCTGTTGGCCTGGCAGCTCTAAAATTAACAGGCAGAGTAAATAACATGTAGAGTTTAATTAGTCGCTTCCAGTTTAGTTTTTGCTCCATATTCATAGTTTCTTTGTTAGTTTTGTCATTAACGATTGTGCAGCGTTGTGTTGTTGAATCTAGAAGCTGAAATTAAGTCGGACATGTTGAAAACACGAGCTGTCAGATGAAAAACAAACAAAAGTACCAACAGGAAGCAAACAACATTAAACAAGTTGGTACCAGATATTATAAATTATAACTTGGATGAGTTTAAATCTGGAGTTTATGTCAACTTTAGTATTGAGACAGCTCTCATGGAGGTTTTGAGTGACACTGATTTTACCTGTAGTCTGATGAGATATATGAATACATTTAAAAATCATATCTTTTATTATATTTCAGTTTTTAATGTATTTTATTGTGTTGCTAAAACCTATTTTCCTAAAACTCACCTCATTGTTTCTAAACTTAACCAAGCATCTGAGAAGCAGGTATCACTAAGGTGTCGACTGATATATTTCCTTAACGTAACCAAACAGCAAACCAAAAACAACAGGTGAAAACAAAACTTAAGTCCAAGAATTATGGTCCTATATAAGACGAGAACCCTGGTCCTTTAAGAGCTCACTTCCCACTGAAGGAACCAGGATCTAAATGAAGCTCAGTTCTTCAAAAAGTCTTTGCTATATGGGGGGAAAGTATTTCATGAAAGGACAGATATCCATGTACGGGGCTTGTACTGCTGAACATTGCTGACTGTTGGGGTCCTATACTGTTGCTCTAAGCATTATACAGCATGTTGACAAAAGTATTTCTTTTGGGGCTGATGCCATATTATTCATATATGTTGCAACATCCAGCTGTCCACATACTTTTGACCAGGTCATGCATTTGTTGCAGAGAAATCATCACATTTCTGTATGTGTTAAAGTATCTGCTTATACAGGATGGTGGCAAAAGTATTCGGACGTCTTTGGGGTCACCCCCATATTTTTCACATATGCTTTAGCATTTAGCTGTCCACATACTTTTGGCCAAGTGTTGTATTTGTTGCAGAAAATCAGCACATTTCTATATGTATTTAAGTATGTTCTTATGGAGTATATGGCCAAAAGTATGTGGACACCCATTCACGCTTAGTTATTCACATTTTGGGACAGAATTTATTAATTTGATGGTCCAAGGTTGGACTTCATCTATTTAACATTTGCCTGCGACTATTAGGCCACATCAGACGAATAAAAACACCAGACGACTACAGTCCCATAGATTCTCCCAGCAAGGGAACAGAGCAGCTAAAAGACTGGATGTAGACTGACTTCATTCAGCTAAATGCAGACAGACAGAACTGAGATAACTGCATTTCTTTTAAAATAAGTAACAAAAGGATGAGCGTTCACTCATCTTGGCCGTCTGTCTCTGAAAACCAAAAATAAAGTCAGACATCTTGGCGTAATCTTAGTTAAACTTTACCAGCTGCATCAAACCAGTTTCAAAGTCTGGATCTACCCGCTTAAAAACATACCCCAGAATCAGCTTAGAAAAAACTAACTTCTGTCCTCAGCATGTAAACGGGATAGTGAATGGTTGGTTTCTCCATCCATAAAGGAAAACCAGAAGACGTGATTAAACCTCAGATCCTGTCTGAATTTACTGCAGATCTCAATGAAAGGATGATTTTCTGGTGCAAGCTGAGAAATTAAAGTTAATTTTGTGTTTGCGATGCCTTCGAATAGGAGGTTTAAAGGGATTGGACGGAGATTAAAGGAGGTGGAGAACAGAGGAGGAGCAGCAGGAGATGATTCAGGACGGATTAAAGAAGGCGTGAATGAAAAAGGGAACGTGAGATGACTTTAGTCCACATTTCCACTGTGGCTTTAGCGCCACCTTCCACCTCCTTGTGCAAACAGCAAAATGTCCAAACTGCAGAGAAGTTTTAAGGGTTTATTGTCGGCGTCGAGTAAACTGGCAGAGAGAGTGTGACGAGATAAATATAACGAGGAGGAAGATGTGTTTGCCTCTTATCTCCTCAGGTTCCTCAAACAGCAGCTTCATTAGCTGGTATCGGCGCCGCCCTGCAGATATCCGCTGTAGTTGGTGTGCTTGTGGAGACTCTTGGGCTTTAATCACAAACGCAAATAATCAATTTGTGTGTTTGCTGTGTCAATAACGTAGTGAAGTGCAGAACAGGGCAGCTCTCTGCTGACATCTACAGGCTGCTCAGGAACACAAACCGTCCACGTGGAACCAGAATCAGCCTCATTGATCGAGTATGTTCACAAATGCAGTGAGTCTGACTCCAGGTTCTGGTCTTTATTCTGAATCCGCAACGAAACTGATAAACACAAATAAACAGAAACATATGGTGGCTGTTGGGCATCGATGTGACCACCATAGAAGAACTCTTGCCGCTGTGGAAGAACCTTGTGCGACTCTGTGGGAGACCAGACTAGAACCTTCATTCCAGCCTGATGGAACCATTTCTTGTGTGTTTGGGCTCATTGTCTGGTTGGAACATCCAACTGTGTCCAAAATCAACCTTCTGCTGATGGTTTGAGGTTTTCCCGAAGAAGTAAAAAGTAGATTCTCTTTACTTTGTGTAAACTCAAACAGAACCAGAGCATGATGCTGCCACCTCCATGCCTGGTGGGAGGTTTGGTGTTCCTGAAGGCCTCAGCTTCTCTCCTCCAGACATGTTTCTACATCTCTGACCCAATGTGCTCTCTTTTGTCGTCGCTTGTTTCTGTCATTTCCAGCCAGAAGAAATCTACTGCTAAATAAAAATGTCCTTTAAATCAAGACTTTGCATGGCTATGACTAATTTTGGGGTTACCTGTAGAAGTTTAAAAACTACTTTTTTTCCCAGTGTTAAGACATGTTTCTATGATCCTGTGATCTTAGGTTGACTTGCAGCCACACAGTGTTTTGACATCGTAAAACCCATAAAACCATCCTTTAATCACATCCACTTTTATGAACTCACACATGCAGACGTGCGACTGTCAGCTGTTTTAATGCCAGCGGCCGACTCTGCCCTGTGATCAGCTGTTTGGACGGATTTGAGTGAAAGTCACTGCTGTGTCTGTGTGACACAATATTAAGCTTTGTCATGCCTTCCATGTGACTCGCCGGGCCGCGGATTTTATCATCAACCGCAAAAAGCTTGACACGTACGCAGTGGAAAGACAAAATAGGTGTTAAAGGGGAAAGAAGTATAAAAATGAGTAAAAATATAATATAATGTAATGCATGCTTTAATCATTTAGCTTTTTGGGACACTTTAAAGGACTAATCCGCGGTGTTTTGACCCCAAACTGGAGAAATGCTGCCGGTTTACTGACAGCAACGAGTGTTGTTGAGTAGATTTACAAAAACCTGCCTCATTTTGTTTAATATTCTGCAAAAGATAACAAATTTTAATTTAGTTCAGTATGTTTATTTGCATGGATGTTTGGCTGACAAAAATAAATCTAAAGAAAATTGTACTTTTTCTTAACTGGAATAAAGAAAATGAAAAATATGATTAAATAAACTTGAGAATGGCAGAAAAAGGAAGAAAAACAGTAAATATGTGTGTATGACCATATTGCATGTGCAAAAAAACCCCAAAATTATAAACAAACTGATATAAAATAACAGAAACAGAATAATACCAGCAGCTGTATTTCATTTTAGCACATATTATTTTATTTTAAGTCACCATATAAACACATTTTTTGACTGTTTGAAACCAAAATGTTTAATGTTTTCAATCCTTTAGGGTTTTATACGATTCCAGCCTTTTACCTGAACAGTAACTTAACATCTGCAGGACGATTAAAAATATGAGATGCTATAATTTAATGTATTTCTTTGAATCCTTCTTTCATTTTTATTTAATTTTCTGATGATTGTCTTCTACAAAAGACAGAACACAAACACTCACACGTGTTTCCATCGTTACAATAGAAATTAAACCCCACTAGACTCACCCTGACATTAATCCAAACCATTTTTTACCCAAATCTTAACCCAATAAAGTGAAACTAAACGACAGGAACCTGATTTTTTTGTAGGTCACAACACGAGTAGCTCTAGCGCTGGTGGATCATGTGCACGTCATGTCATTGTCTTGACATTAGGCTGCTGTTAGAGCATATTAGTAGCTCGGGGAAACACTCACACTCGGTGCGTGTCATTAAAGCGAGATTAACTCCTAAAGTCCAACAGCTGTGGTGTTAATAAGTGTGTTTGACCATCTCTGTGAGGACCCCGTTGAGTTTTATAACTTGGCAGCGAGTGTTTCAGGACTCAGACTCAGATTTCTGCTCGACCATCTCAGATTTACCTGAAAGTTTTATCGCATAAAATATGGACACTTAAAAAGGTGTTTGAACAGATGCCAACAACCTCCAAGCAGCAACCTCCTACAACACTAGAAAAAGTAAATTTCAGGTTTTGCGGAGGAGTTTGATCGTGCATCCAGGCAGTGCTGATAGTTTTTGGTGCCTAATTATCCATTTTAATTCCACCTGTCACTACTTTGACTAAACATCGAACCATTCTTTGCTTAGCTTCGCCCATAACGGTTGGTTTAAATAAATGCAGGTGGAGTCAGACCCTGCTGTGCTACAGAATGTGCTGGCGAAGCACCACCACCCTGTTCAGTAAATATTCTACAGGTGACGGCACTAAAAACACAAATCTGATCCACATATAGTCCACATGCATAACACAGTCAGTGTAGTCGCAGGAAGCCAAAGGCCTTGTTGTGAAATTTATAGTCAAAAACATGAAAACCGCTCATGCAAATGGCTTCAAACTCAACACTGTATTGACTCAGATCTCCAGCAATAGGCCTCCAAGTGTTTATTGACGCGTTGTCAAGAAAGGCAAAGAGCAGAAACACACACATACATACATGCACATACGCACAAAGACAAACTGTGCTACATCGGGAGTGTAAAGGCAGATAAGCTGTGGATAAGATCCTGGTGCCTTTTGGTTAAGCCACATGACATCTGTGACTGTATATACAGCGGTGTGCGTAGGTGTCAGCATGTATGTATGATAACACAACTGTGAACAGATGACAAAGACAAAGGCACAGACCTGTCCGGGCCATCGCAACCTGGAAAGGCATCCGTGAGGGCAAAAAGAAACAATATGTGGAGAAGAGACGCTTGGATGAATTTTAAAATCCGATCGAGTTCCTGCAAAAATTGACAGTTTTTCTTCTACCAAAGCAAAACCAGTTGTAAAAACTCAACTTCAGCTCTACCGACGCTGATGATGAAACACAACATCCATTTTAGTCACAGCAGCAACAGGTGGCCTCTCCGCTGAATGGACCAGGACTTGCTAACCCTCAGAAAATGGTATCTGAAGGGCAGAATTATCATATTTCTATCTAGTCGCTGCATCACAAGCATCTCAGAAAGTGCACAAGACTGACAGATGGATTTAGCAGCGATATTAGCAATTCAGGCGTCGTTGTGGTGAAGATGGATGATGGCTGAGCTACGTGCCAACACTCACCGATAGTCATGAGCTCCGGCTGAGCCTTAGAGAAGAAGATAAGAAACTCAGACGTCCTCCTTCATGCTGAAAGGAATCAGCTGAGGTGGTTCTGGATGCTTCCTTCATATGTTGCATTGGAGAATTTCCAGACAACTGCTACTAGACCCTGAGGTACACCTGGATGGAGGCTTTACAGATCTCATCTGGCTGAGGAACGACTTTCAGTTTGATGATTAAAAACGACTTTTATTGGAGAGATAAAGCTCATTCTATTAACTCAGTGTGGTTTGTGGGTAAAACATAACTGCCATAACTCATGAAGACCAACGCAAACCGTTAATCTTTAGAGTTTTAGAGAATTATTCCTTTAACGTACAGAACACAATGATGACCAACAGGGGCCATTGTATTTACAAATCAAAAACTGGAAGAGCTGAAGAAAATACAGCATTAGATGACAATAAAAAAAGACCAAATTGAAGATATTTTTTGTTAATCTCACGGTGGGGAAATTTGCATTGTTCCAGCAGCAAAGATATAAAAGATAAATAACCAAAATAAACCAGCGGTGTTGCACAGATTCTTTCAGGAATAGAAACATTGACGTATGTGTTAATATTGTACAGGTTATTATCTATATTTCACAGGTTTTATGCAAGTAGAAGAATATCTAGAGTCCATTCTAGTATATGTATAAAATACATATATATACTATAATATACGAATAAAGTGGTGAAAAAGAACCTAAACATTAGAGGTGAAAGGAATGAAGGCAGGAAGGAAGAGGAGAGGATAGAGAGCCGGTGAAACAGAGGTGGACAAGAGGGGAGGAGTTAAGAGAGGAGATAAAGCAGACAGGAACAGAAAGAAGAGCAGAAACACAAAGAGATGTGAAAGAAAGAAGGGAACGATGAGGAATCACTGACCAGAGAAACCGAAAGCAAAGAGACACCGAGAGCCAAGAAACCAGGAAGAGGAGAAACAGCAGTAAGTAAAAAAAAACAGGAAAACCTTCGACTGATGGGACAGCGTCTAAGTTTCTCTGGATGGTTTCAGGACATGAACGCAGCTCGGATCCACGACAAGCAGAAGCTGAAGACGTTCTGGGAGCAGAAGATCGTCGAGCACAGCGAGCAGATGGACGAGGAGGAGAGTCGGAGGAGGAGCAGCGCTTTGGCTCGGTCAGACAACATCTCATTCCTACTGGGTCACTGTAGAGAAAGTAGACAAATTTAACTTGAATTTGTGAAGCCGCTGATCAGAAACTCTGGAGCTCCAGATTCCTGCAAAGATGTAACGTTAGTGACTTCATCAGACAGTAAACGCTGCTCGTCGTCTGCAGCAGCACAACAAATCAGCAAAACATATCAAAAAGTAAAGTTTACAGCCTGATCTCAGAGGGAGCTTTAAGGCGGCGGCTCAGGTTTATTCTGGGTTTTACGGGGATTCAGTGCACAGAAGCTAATAGTTGTTGCTTTGATGGGAACTTAACATGTTGATGGATGTATTAAAGTGAGCGGTAGGGCAGGACAGCCGACTCAATCCCAATAACACCAAAAACAGCTTCACTACGAAGCGAGATGAGCAGCTATTTCCTGTCTTTGGTAACCGATGCTCCACCGCTAACCTGCTCTGCTCACAGACTTTAAATTAAACCAGCATGTAGACGCGTCCTCCTCTCAGTTTCCAGTGTTAATCCCTGATGATTCTCTCTGAGCGATACGGATTCTCAGATAAAGGGGGATATGTTTTATCCACAAACCAGTCTGAGAACCCACCATGCATTCATCGAGAATGAGAAAATATGTTTTCAAGCATGTATACAACAAATAAATCCTTAAACTGTGCGTCATGTTCTCATGTGTCCAGTTAGTGGTTAAACTGCGAGTTTCAAGTTTTCCCCCCAAATCATTAACCTGTTATCATATTGGATAAAAATTTTTGTTAAATCTAAAATGAACTGAAGAATCTTTATTGGCAATCTCAGACTTTTGGGCTCAACTGTTGATGCAAAGTGAAACAAACCGACTGTGAGTTTTCTGTTCTACGCTGTGTTGGTTGTTTCCAGGAGGAGTGAAATTCTGACGGCGAACTATAATCTGATTATTGGAAAACTTGTGTGGACGCTAAAAATAACTCATTAACACTTGAATTCCAACATATAGAGGCAGTAAACCAGCTTGGATGTAACATATGGTTTCTTTTTGCCAAGTTAAAGCTGTTTAATTTGACATTTTAGCCACTTTGTGGATAAAAAAGGGCAAAATTTTCCATCAGCATCCACATAACATGACATCCTCTCATCAACTCTTCTTTCTACACGTACAGTTTGGGCCAAACAACTATTTGAACATCTTTTAAAAGCATGAAAAACATGCTGAGTTTACAGTTTCAGTTTGACTTTAAAGTGAAACAACAATAAAATATGGATTAAATGAAGCAAAGTGACTTAATTAACGCTGCATAAGTCACTCTGAGAGAACTGAGTAAACACGTTTTTCATGTTTTATGCATCATTCTGGAAACATTTATTCAAATCCACTCTGACACTTTGGATTGTTTCGGAGCTGCAGTGAAACTCAAAACAAAATTTCCTCTCTGAGCAAACTTTTGATTAAGACGGATGACGCGCCAAAGAAACGAGCGTCACGAATAAAACTTTATTACCGTCCTGCTCTCGGCGTCGTAACTCGATTAGTTGAGAAAATGCCTCCGTCGTGTTTGCGGCTCGTCCGTCTGTCAGCACATAGTAGCCTGAGAATGTTGATGAGAGGCCGGCCGGCCGAACGCCTCAATCCTGGAGATCAGCGCGAATGTCTGAGCACAGACGTTCACAACGCTGCAGATTAACGGGCAGAAGACGGAACGTGCTGACGGACGGACGCGAGCTAACGCAGACACAACAACGCTAATCCCGCGCTGAACACACACACACATGGACACACACTCTTTTTCCGTAACACCATTATCTCCGACAACAATGACCGAAGATCGAGTTTCGCTGGATGTCTGCACGATTAGTCTGAGCCCGGGAGTTCTGGTGTCGGCCTCCGAGGCTTGACTCTGCCTCGCTGAACACTCAACACATCCCACAGAAAGACACCAACGTATGACTTTGCTCTTCTTTCAACTTCATTTCTTTAAGTTTGTGTTTCACTGCAGCAGGTCTGAACTGATGTCAGCCGGGTTTGGAGGTGTTTTGTTCTGTCCGGAGGCCAAGACGACAGAAGAAACAGTCGTGTCAGTTAAATATTCCTACATCAGAGCTGAGTCAGTGAAGGTGTGCACGTCAAGCGAGCTTAAAAACTTTATTTGCAAACTTGAGATGAGACATTTTCTAATGTGATGCTTTATGTTGGGCGTAGAAACATGATGCAGAAACACAGCTTCTGATAAAGTGATTAGTGGATCATTAAAGGTCCCATATGGCCACTGGCGGTACCACAAGATGACTGGGACTCGTCAGATTCACACCAAACATGCTGGACTCCATCTGAGCCCAACAACCAGAGAGTGCTCCCAGTTTTCTCACCGTCATTTAGCAACTTCTCATTTTGTTCATAAAGCCAAGCGAGGCTGTTTTTTGCGGCCTCTGGTGTTTATGTGCCGTCTTGTGGTGTTGCTGTGTCCATTGTGGCCTCTACATGGGGGGAAAGTTGGCATGAACCTGCCTACAGCCGGCTGAAGACCAATGTTCAGGACTCCACCTGGCTGAAATCAGGGATAATTGGCTGATTGGTCCACAACCTGGTCTCCTCTGCAGCAATCACCACACCTGCTATAAATCCACAACCAGCCTCGCAGTCAGAGAGGCTGAGACTTAGAGTGAGAAGGTTACCTTGGTGTCTCTGTCTGTGGGTTTTGGGTGTGTTGTAACAGCTGCTAGCTTGGTGTGGGAGTAACCCATATCATGGTGAAGATATAACTCCAGCTGGCAGCTGTTCAACTTTTTGTTCAACAAGTTACTTGTTGTCTCTTGTTTTGAGGCACTCATTTAGCTTCTTTTGTTAGCTGTGGGTGTCACTCTTGGGTTTAAGTTTGACCTGGGGAATTCAGGTGTTTTCTTTTTTTATTTAGCTAGCGTTCGTCACTGTGTTAGCCTCCATTTGGTTCGTTGATTTTAGCAATCAGCCCAGTTTTCTTTTTGCATCACTGAGCAATAAACTGCTTTACCTCCACCAATTACGCCTGGTTTTTGTTGCTGACCCTGGAGGCTGGATCGTAACAATTGTCCTTAAAGGTCGATGTTCTTGAGCTTCACAGAAACTCTGATTTCCACTGATAACCCCCTTGCTGAGTTTGAAGCAGCTGCCATCTGTTTTTCACAGCTTGATTGTGAAAGTAGTTCAGTGTCTGTGGAGTCATTTCAGGAGGACGACCACAGCAGCCCTGATCAGTGCTGCTGTGGCTCCTTCTGGACCTCCTGGTTCCTGCTCACGCTGTGTTGACTGATTTTTAGCTGATATTATTTTCTATCTTTGTGTAGGGTCACCATCAGATTTTTTCACTTGCTCTGGTGATGATGTGGAGCCGTGATGCAGATAGAAACAGCTCATAGGTCCAAAACAGTTCAGGTGTTTATTGGTCGATTTATTCATGCAGCTGGTTGGAAATCCCAGCTTTTGTTTCAGTGATCACAGGTGTGTTTACTTTGGTTGTATTAGGTTTCTACTTCCAATGAAGTCTTTCCAAAGTGTTAGTTTTTGATTGATCATAACAGAAAATACTGTTCAGCCTAAAACTAATCAGACTGCTGCCAGGCGACACTGTTTGAATGAATCATTTAACATTTACTGCACATGGATGAACTCATTTCTGTTGCATTCTGTAGTAAAATGAGTACAAAAACAAATGTATTTCAAGTTTTTGTGCATTTTCTTTCTTCTTAGATCCTCTTGGGTCGGCATGTTCCCCACAGCTTTGCTTAAATTCCCAGATTGCATCAACATAACTGTTGTTTACCTCCTTTGTGTCATTTTCTTGCAAAAGTCTCGTCTTATGGTTCTAAAAACCACCGTGTAGCGTCTCCATTTATTTCTTCCACCTGCTAATTCTTCGTCTCCCTCTTGTCTTCCTGTCTCTGGCCTCTGCAGACTGAGGCAGCAGTGGGTGGTCCAGTTGGATCAGAGGAACCAGCACCAGCAGAGTTTCTTTGAGGAGAGAATGAGACGAGCGCTGAAAACTCAGCAGAGCCTCAGAAAGCTGGATTCGCCCTGAAACCAACGAATCGACGAGAAGTTTGAAAAAAAAAAAAACCCGTCTCTCCCACTCATCGGCCTGCAGGCAGAGTGAATATATAAGGTTACATTATGCTGCAAAACAAACTGCAAAGATGATATTAGATGTTAAACAAAGTCATTGAAAAGTCAAAGAAAAACTCAACTGTTGGGGGAATAGACAGAACATGAAGAAGTCTTTGCTGCTGGAAGGTGAAAAACGACGTGTTGAAGGATGTTTTGTGCTGCATTTGGTTTTATTTATGTTGTTGTTGCTGCGAACCCTGTAACCAGTGGTCTTAAGTTAATAAAATCTCATCAGATTTGGTGATATCTGTGCTTTTAATTTGAAATCCAAGGAGCTTTGACTGTGAACACTGTTGTTTCTTCTGCTGACGATAGCTGCAGACCCACCTGTTGTTACTGATAATGATCCATCGCATGAAGGTTGGATCGTTTAGTTGCTTTTTGTTCACCATGAAAGTTTAACAAATCACACCTGCCAAAAGTAATACATGAAATACACATAATGTGACCGTCACGTCTCGCTTCTGTTGCATGAAAATAACTGTACAGGCTCCAAAATACAACTTCAACGCAATAAATTCAGCACCAAACATCAGTACAGCCTCAATTAATACCATTTTATTTAGTTGTTTTTTACATTTTAACAACATGTTGGATCCTGTCATGTTTGGATGAGATTAGATAAATTAAAAAAGGATAAAATTTTATTATTTTGTACGAAATGTATGTCAGAAAACAGAATTACATGACATGATAAAGCTATTTTACCAGCCCTGCAATAAGATATAAGCACGATGCATTATGGGAAATAAAGATAAGTGAGATAAAAGAAGACTAAAGAAGAAATCATGGCAGGGAAGTTGAAATAAGAGACGCCACACATTCGGCATGAAAATAAAAATATTAGACATGATGCTGACACTGATTTCGCACAAACTGTTGACAAAACGACTGCTGCTGTTCAGCTTTAAGCGCTCGATGTTTCGGCTGCGATTCAAGAGAGGAACGGATAAAAACCAATCTTACAAATCTGCTCTGTCATTCTTCACTCAGTTCTTTTCAATTTGCTAGAAGGGCTTCGTTCCACTTGAGGACACTCTGCAGGTATTCTGCTGGATTAAAGCCAGGCAACACACTTGGCCACATCATATTTTTCTCCTGTTTTTTCTCTTCTTCTTTAGAAACTCGGGTTGTGTTTGGGATCATTGCCATGGTGGATCGTTCCTCCCTTGCCAAGCTTTTTGACATCTATTCATTGAGTATTTGGGTAGAAAACCTTGCGTTCGTGGCGCATCTATAAATGTCAGCTCCCCTATCTCATTTACTTTGGATTCTTCTGGCCAAAGAACAAGCTCCGGTTATTTATCAGCCTTTTTTATTTTTTTTATTTTTTCATGCTCTTTGGCAACAGTCTCATCTTGCAGCGACCGTAGAGGTTTGACTTTACACCGCCTGAGCATCGCTGGAACACCGGTTTCCACAGATAATGCCGGTGTCATGTCGGAGGCACAGATTGTTTTCCGATGCAGAGTTGAGTAAACAGTGAATTATTCATGGTGTCATTTTTTCTCGGGTGACCTCTGCTCCTTCTGTTATTCGTGGCACAGCTCTTCCTCCTCACCGCTGCAGCAGCATGTTGGAGCTGATGTTTACCTTCTCATCGCATGTTCAGGCAGTTTCTTATTATGTGGGGAACGGGACACGACCTCGACCCAACCCCAGAAAACTGAGGAGGTCAGAGGTTCTGTTAGAACCTTGCTGATCCCACATAAACTCACTTTTGTTGCATTTAAGTTGTACTTTGCGGTTCAGTCTAACATGAACTACTTTTGTTAATTACGTAGTACCCAGCTAGCAGAGAACGTTCTCACAACATTGGCTAACATTATAACATTGTTCCAATATATATATATATATATTTTTAAGATAGTGTTTTACTTAAATGTTCTTTTAAGATTGTTTTCATTTCCCATAAACTTGCTCTAATGTTTTAATGTCAACATTTAGAAGATGTTGTCAGGAGCACAGATTATGTTCCATGTTAACAAAGGAGGAAGCAACATTCAAAAGATGTTCTCCAGATGTTATCAAGGCCTTGGATGGTTTTTCAAGAGGTTCCTGTGATGTGATATTTTACCAAAGGTGGAACATTCTGCCTGTGAGGTTCTTTTGGGGATGTTCTTGGGTAACACATTATGTAACGTTCAAATTTAAAATATTTCCACAATAGGAAGGATGTTCTCAATGAAACGTTAAAAGAAGGTTTTCCAGATTTATTGAGGCATCCAATGACAGAAAGTTCTTCATGAGGTGTAATCTAGAAAACCGTTCTTCTAAAACCATGGAGGAACGTTTCCAAACCAACATCCATCCATCCATAATCTACACACCGCTTAATCCTCACCAGGGTCATGGGGGGCTGGAGTCTATCCCAGCTGACTCAGGGTGAAGGCAGGTTCACCTGGACAGGTAACCAGTCTATCACAGGGCTACACTTAGAGACAGACAACCAAGCACACTCACATTCACACCTACGGACAATTTACAATCACCAATTAACCTCAGCATGTTTCTGGACTGTGGGAGGAAGCCGGAGAACCCGGAGAGAACCCACGCTGCACGTGGAGAACATGGAGACTCCACGCAGGAAGATCCCAGGTGTCCTCACCGGGACATGAACCAGCGACCTTCTAGCTGTGAGGCCACGGTGCTAACCACTGAGACACCTTGCAGTCCTCCAAACCAACATTCAAAACATAACCAAAACAACATTTTCAAGATGTTATTGAGGCCTCATATGGTTTTTAAAGAACGTTCCTGTAACGTGTTATATTGACGAAGGTGGAACGTTCTGTAAGCAGTGTTGTGAGGGTGTTTTTGCGAGGGATGTTCTCGAGGGAACACATTATAGAACCTTTCTCTATCCAACATTCTCAAACTTCCCGACATGCCGATCACGTTTTCAGGATGTTATTGAGACTTCATATGACAGGAAGTTCTTTATAAGACGTCGCAGAGGAAACATGTTGGAGGATGTTCTTCAGTAACAAACAAGGAACTTTGTCAAACACACATTAGAAAGATGTTTTCCAGACGTTCCTATAATCTGGTGTATTGAAGGTGGAACATTTTGTCTTTTTGTTGACGGAACACGTTACAGAACGTCCTTCTAAAATTAAATGTTTTCACAATGAAAACATAGGAAGGACGTTCTCAGTGCAACATTCAGAAAACCTTTTCAGCTGCTACGAAGACCTCAGATGGCAGAACGTCCTCCATAAGACGTTCCTGTGATGCGACGTATTAGCAGGAACGTGGAACATTCTGCCTGTAATGTTCTGAGGACGTTTGGAGGATGATGTCAAGGGAACACATTGTGGGATCCATAAAACGCTCCCACAACGTTCCACGGTGTTATAGGACAACAGAGGGAGAACGTTGTCAGCGCAACATTCAGTTTTGAGAGCATGAAAGTCTAACGATGTCACGGCCAAACATTTTTAGGACGTCTTTAATGTTCTGCCTTTCAGAAGAATGTTCCGTACATTTCATTTTCTTTATTTAATTTGTTTAACTGACAGGTTTTTTGTTCTAAAGCGTATTATTAACATGTTTACGGTGCTAACAGGCTCTGTGTGAACACATTTTAAACCGAGACTCCCTGCAGCTCTGCTGGAGAAGACATCACCTCCTACACAAACCAATATGTGCATTAGCAGCAGACATATGGGGCTGTGGGTGTAACATTAGGACCAGAGTCATTAACCGAGCTGCTCCTTCGTTGTCCATCTGTGAACTGGCTGCTGCTGCTGCTGCTTCGTATATGGTCGTGAATTTGGCAGGAAGCTTGACTCCGGCACATTTTTTTCCTTTTGTTTGTTTGTTTATTTGTGTTGTTTGTGTGTGAAATTGAAGAAACAGTGTCTCCTGCAGGGCTGTGACAGTCTGTTCCCGACTCCAACTGCCCACACACCAACACCGACAAAAAGAAAAAACAGAAATGTGTTCGGGCAGCAATCCAAAGCAGGAAGCATGTGCGACTATCTGGTCACACTTCGCCCCGCAGAGCTGGTCTGAAGTCAGTACATGAGAGGACTGTAGTATTAACACCAGCCAGTTTAATGGTGCCTCCACACAGGATGTGATGCTTGAGAACAGCGTGTCACTGAACTAACTGTCAACATCCATGCAGCCTCAAGAAGAGAGTCAGAAAAGCAGAAAACAAACTAAAATAACAAGAGATGGTTCACATATAGATATACATGCATGAAAGCAAGTGTACTCTGGAATGGAAGACTGTACATAGAAACCTTTACAGTCCTCTTGGAGTATCCTTAACGTTTGTTGGGTAAAGTGCTTCTGGAGATGTTCTTCTGAATGCATGTAACAACAACAATAGGGATCTAAATATCACAGCTGTAGTTAATGAGAAGATTTTACTGGATTTACATTCGTGTCTCATTTCATTTTAATGAGCTTCTTTCAAACACGACTGGAGCGTTGATGGACATTCATAAGAAGACACAACATATGATATTAGACACTTCCTTCAAAAATGTTGGACTTACTTTGGGTCTTGTTTTCTGTTCCCTAAACATACGACCACATAGAATTACAGAACATAATCAAAAATGTCGTTGTCTATAACGAGAACATCCCACATAACGTGCACCAGTGTTTATGTGGGAGATGATGTAATCCAGAGATGATGGTCTTTCTTCACAAACTGACCATAAATATACGTGTTTGTAATGGCGCAGCAGTACTTTTACTCGAGTACAGATTGTGGATACTCATTTTCTGCACACAAATAAAAGCAACGAACACATACGTATACAAAGCGTGTTGAATCACAGGGTTGTGTTAAACAACAAAAAACATAAATGAAGATCGTTTCTACTTCACTTGCTGCCGTTTGTGATGCTTCCTGAACATTATCTGAAATAATTTTTCACAGTCAAGATTAGTCCACAGTGTGTTGATGAAGCTGTAGTTCTTCTTGTGACCACCAGAGAGCAGCAGCACCCAGTGAGAAATACTAGCGCTGTTATGCTACATGGCCAAAAGTATGTGGACGCCACTGTTCACTCTGAAATCGCTTTCATTTTCTTGTCTCAATGCTACAGTTACACACCGACAGTTCTGACTAATCTAATACACACAAAGCAACTTCTGTGAAGAAAAATGAATGTTTTTCGACTTTGGTGTGGAAGACCTGCACAGATTTCCAACTTGAACCCCATCAAACACCTTTGAGATGAACTACACACCTGTTCAACCGGCATCAGTGTCTGAATGGGAGCAAATCCCTGCAGCAAGATCAGCATCTGCCAGAAAGACAGAAAGTAAAAGAGCTCTCATGGTCCCACATTGACGCCCACATACCGTATGTTCGTCAGCTGTCCTAACCATGTAGAGTGTGCTTTTAGAAAATTAGATTCTTCTGTCAGTAACTACCCTTAAAACCTTTCAAAAATACCCGTTAAACACGTGCTGCTATATTTAACTTGGATATCTGCTGAATATATTAAAAGTCAAGTCAATAATTGTTTGATTCTGCTAATTACAAGCTCCTAAAAGTCTGAGAGAACATCAGATATCTGTCATACGTTCACACCATTAATTACAAAGTTTGAGGCTGCAGGAGCACTGACAGACAAAACAAGTCCTGACATGTAAAAACCAAGAAGAGAAATATTTCAGATTCTGCTCTATTCAAATTAATCAGATTATCAGCAGCGATCACGTCAATGTCTTTAGATTCAGGTCAGATTTTCTAGATTTATACACTCAGCTGGATTTCATTCAATAAAGTCAACCTGCAGAAACTGTTCAACAACAGAAACATGGAATCAGAACTAAGTGGAAAAGGTCAGAAGTCAGATTCTCTTTCTGAACAAAGAGGGCTTTTCTCAGCATCAGGTCACGGCTGGACTGAAGGCTTCTCTAAAACACTTTGTGGAAACTGGATCGGTTTTATCCAAAGAGCCACCGGGCACAAAAAGTGAGCACAACACGGGATGATCAATACGTCGAAGTCTGTTTACTAAGAGATTTACAAGAAACTTCACACAGAAACAGAACTTGTGAAATAAAGAACACTAGAAGTTCTGTCCAAAGACAGGTTGAAGAGCATCTTTTAACTCCTTCTCAAGACGGCAAACGAGGACAAACTGTTGAAGTGTGCTAATAGATGCCATGTTTACTCCACCGTGAGCAAAGAGAAGCAGAACTTCATTCTTCAGAGACGTGCTACGGACTCTGGGTCACGTCTTTGTGGAGAAGGATTCATTCTGCAGCAGATTACGAGTCCAGACATCTCAGAGCTTGGATTTGGGAGTCCAAGAAAGTTCTGCAGAGTTCCACTAATGTTTGTTTTTCAACGGGAAGTTTTCTTTTAGTTCCCGAAATGTTCTTCTGAAAGGTGGCATGACTAAAGATGTTCTAAAAATGTTTGGTGATAACCTCGTTAGACCGTTGCACTGAAAACGTTCTTAATTGTTACCATGGAACGTTGTGGGAACATTTTATTCTATAATGCGTTTCATCAGCAACATCCCCAAAACATAATCAGAACTTTGCAGGCAGAATGTTCCACCTGCGTTTGTTAATCGCAGCGGAAGAACGTCTTTTAAAGAACATTTTGTCATCTGACGTGTCGATCACATCTTGAAAAGGTTTTGTGAATATTTCTTATCACCGTGGAAACGTTTTGCAGAACGTTCTTTCAATAAAAAACCCTTTAATGTATCGCATTACAGGAACATTATACAAGGTTCTGTTTAAACAAAAAACATTCTGAGGCCTCGGTAACATCTGGAAAAACAGTTTTTTGAATGTTGTCTTGGGAACATTAGTCCTTCTTTATCATAGAACATTATGTAAATGTTTGATAGAAGAATGTTCTAGAATGTGTTTCCTCAACAACGTCCCCAAAACACCCTCAGAACATTACAGGAGGAATTTTCCACCTTTGTAAATATATCACATAACAGGAACATTTTATAAAAATAATCTAAGCCTCTGGAAAATGTTTTGTTGGCTTGAGAACGCTCTTCATTCACTATCATTGTGAGAATGTTTTTCAGAACGTTCTAGTCAACAACGTCCCAAATACGTCTTCAGAACATTGCAGGAACAATGTGAGAGGACCGTTTTGAGATTGTCTGTTATAATCAGAGAGCATAATTATGTTCCTGACAACATCCTCTGAATGCTGAAAACATTATATCAACTACAATTAAAACTTTCATTGAACATTCGGTGAACATTTAAGTAAAATGTTCTTTTAGAAAATGCATTGGAACTTGTAGGTTGTGTTATTTAACGTTCTGGGAATGTTAAACCCCACTGATCATTTATCAAAGAACTTGAGACGACAAAAGCTGAACATTATTGACGTCATGGCAAGAGGTTCTTAGGAACACAGGGGGAACGTTGCTTTTTAGACGTGAACAAACCAACACAGCTCGAGTTCTCCTTTGATAAAGTAAAAGTGGGTCCAGATTCATCAGTGGACACATCAGCTGATGGTCTCCGATGTGTCCTTGACGCCGCAGAGGTTCGGTGTCACCGGAAGTAACCGTCGTGGTCGTTTCTGAGCAACCTGCAGGTTCTAAAGGACTCGATGAATAGATGGGACTGGACGCGACCTGCTAAATTTAACCACAGAGAACAACCTGAGTCACGGCCACCGCTGACGAAAACACACAGCGAGAGCAGGAACGGACAGAACCGCTGCCAGATGAGAAGGAATAATGATGACAGAGGTGACGGGGTGATGATGGTTTTGTCCGGCCGGCGGTGAGACCCGAGGCTCGTTCCGGTTTAACAAACTCTGAGCCTGAACTTTGAGTCGACAAACCCTGACACTGGAAAATGTGAAAACAATTCACCATGGCAACAGGTAGATAAAAAGGTAGAACCAGATCCACTCCAGCCCGGTGGTTCTGTGGAAGATAGTGATGTGTGAGCAGGAATGGAAATACTGTCAGTGAGGTAAGTCAAGAGAAGTTATATTTTATTCAGCGGATTAGGATTTCTTTAATGCAGTGACCTGGATGTGGCGACAGCGACTGACTACTGCTGACTAACTCATACAGGACCTATAAAAAGCCTTCACCCACTTTGAGAATCTTCCCCTTCTATTGCCTTAAAACACTGACTCATGGTCACTTTTATTTGTCCTTTTTAAAAAGAATTTACAAAAAATGACGAGTCTTTCATGTCAAAGTGAAGGTAGAGTTTAACAGAGTCGGTGCCAGAAGTCC
>NW_007579374.1:24407-48742 GCF_000690725.1 Stegastes partitus | reverse complement strand
TTAGAAACTTATTTGTGATACTGGTTCTCCCAAATTGTAACTGAGGATGCACAGTGGTGGCAGCATCATGGGAATGCTTCTTGACAGAAGGACCAGGAAGACTTGAATAATGAATGCAGCAAATAATAGTTTTTATAGACAACTGACTGGGTGGCTTTGAAGGAATGGAAGTGAAGCTGTAAAATACAAGAACATGTTGGACAGAAACGCATTTGTGATGCAAACATAACTGCGGTTTACCTGCATAATGAGGTAACTTTGTGGAGACTGAGTCGCTTTATTGCAGTGAGTGATGCAGCCTAAAGCGAGCGAGGTTTATTGTGGAGTCTTCGGGGAGCGGAGGTGAGTCAAGGTGGAGGTGATGGTGTGCAAAGCAGAGGGAGGCTGAGGAGTGAACGTAGCTGCTGCGAGAGTGACAGGGAAGCTGATTGCTGGCAGAGCAGCTGAGGATGGAGGGAAGCTCAGGAGATTACTGCAGGTAGATGAGCTGGCAGCCAGGCGGAGGAGTCGTGGACTGGAGGCTCCCGGAGAACAGGGTTAATCCAGGAGCCAAAGCAGGAGATCAGACAGTAAAACGAGGAGCGCAGCGACCCAACGAGCTGCTGAGGAGAAACATGCCGGGTTTAAGTGCTGCAGCGTTGATGAGGTGATGAGATGCAATCAGGAGGCTGAGAGGGGGTGAGGTATACACGCCTACAGCAAACAAACAAACAAACAGACAGACGGGAGGGGCATTCCAACACTCGTACCGCAAAGAAATCCAGAAAAAAACAGTCAGGATGACCCAACGAACACTTAGAAAGTTCTGCACATCTGCCATTATATGCAACTGTACGATAAAACTGTCAGTTATGCCTGCATTTAGAAACATGCAGGGATCCCAAAGAAGCTGAAAGATGCATCAGGAAGCATAAAAAACGATCACGCTAGTCTCAGTGTAGAGTGGTGGAAATGAAGGTTTTAATTCTGACCACTCATACCATTTCCAGAATTAGATAAATATTCATTGACGACATGAATAGACCTCAAACAGAACATTTTATTATATATATATATACAATCGATAAATGCTCCAGCGACTGTTAATCCGAGCTGCTCGGTGTCAGAGGAATAACTTCCACCTGCAACAAAGACTCCTCTCATGTACGAGGGTGAAGCAGTAAACACACGTGAGGACAGAAAGAGACGGTGAAAGCAAAAAATCTTCACATCGATCATCCTCGACAAGGTCACACTCTTCTGCTTTTGCGACCGGCACGCTTTCATTCAATTAAATCCACTTTTACTGACATAACACCGACTCGCGGCACAAGCAGCCTCTTCACACGGTAACGTCAAGACCTCTCAGCATTGTGTTGCAGAAAGAATCCTTTTGAGCGGCGCTCGGTGACATCAGGGAGGGAAGAAAAAAAAACCTCTTTTCACTTGAAGAAACCTGCACAGAACCACGTCTGAGTGGCTGCAGAGAGAGAAAAGACAAGAGGAACAACAAGTACTACAAATAATAAGCAATAAAACCAAAAACGAACCAGAAACATGACCAGGTACGTTTTAAACCTTTAACTTAGAGAGTATCTGTGTCCTAAACTGAAGGAGGAGAACATCCACAAAAACATGCAAACTCTGCACAGAAAGGCCAACGAGTTCAGACCCAGAACCTTCTCGCTTTCAGACCAAAACCGCTTCCATGTTTGTCACAATAAAACCCAAATTCAGGTTTAGTCTGGAGTTTTACTGCTGTTTTATCATCCTTTGTTCGTATAAAATAGCAAAGAAGTGCAGTAATTTCTTGTATACTAACTGCAAGAAGCAGTATAATAATCAGTAGATACTGTATGTGGTTTGCAGGTTTTATGCAACAGGGCACATCTGTTGGTTTGTGCAACATAAACGAGCTGCTGTTTTGGTATTTTACATAATCTAACACAACAAGACCAGTAATTTACCACATCTTACTGGTTCTGTGTGTTTACCTGCATAGCTTGAAATGTAATAAATCAACAGTATGGATTCTGTAAACTCCCACAAACTGGTGGATGATGTATGGTTTTGTTTGTGGTTGTGTTCTGGCACTTGCAGGAAGAGGTTATAAGAAAGCAGCTTTATCTTGACTGGCTCTTAGTTTCAGCAGTTTCAGGGATTTTTCTTGCTTCTCGCTCTGCGACACAACAGCTAACCAAACCAACAACAACCACAACAGTACCGTTGGTTATAGAGTAGCTTGAGTTTTTATTTCACTTTTTTAATGCTCAGAAACGAGAAATCCAACTTTTATAAAGCGCTCGATTTCGCTTTTATTAACCATAAATAAATCAGGTAGATGAAAAGTAGCTGCAGCCGTCTGCTTTTGGCACCAGAGACGGTTCAGTTTGTTCTTCTGTTTTGCTTCACAGCAGTTGGCATCAAGTTTTTTTCTGATCCTCCAGTTAGAGCAAGAGTTTCATTGTATTGTGTTGCCACAGTTTGATGATAATGGCAGGAACAGCAGGCATGCCAGCTCCTTTAGTAAAGGGAATTAATGATGAATTGCCCTGATGCATGATACATCAATAATAGTCTCATTTTACTGGTGATAAATGATAATGAACATTGAAAACAGTACAATGGGATATTGTCAATAATTTAAAGACCGCCCAACATTTTATAGTGTTTTGAATCAAGTTTACCTCTCAGTTCACCTGCTTGCTAGCACTCCTGTCTTTCTGTTTGTACTGTTGTCCATCTTTAAAATCTACTAGACGTCACCCCCCAATGAGTCGCCACCTTATCACGGTGGAGGGGTTTGAGTGTCCCTGTGATCCTGGGAGCTGTGTTGTCCGGGGCAATAGCCCCTGGTAGGGTCTCCCAAGCCAAACTGGTCCTGGGGGAGGGACCAGACAAAGATTGATTTAAAAAACCCTGATGAAGATCAATAATGGGAAAGCCGCCTCCTCGCCCGGAACGGGTAAACTGGGGCCTCTACCTGCAGCCAGGCCTGGGGGAGGCCCAGTGGAGTTTTGTTATTGGACTTCTGTGCTAGTCAAAGGTCGATGATCGACTTTGTGGTCGTGTCTTCAGACCTGCGGCCGTTTGTCTCGGACACTTGGGTGAAGAGAGGAGCAGAGCTGTCAGCTGATCACCACCTGGTGGTGAGTTGGATCCAATGGCGGGGAAGGCTGCTGGACAGACCTGGTAAACCCAAACGTGTAGTGAGGGTGAACTGGGAATGTCTGGCAGAGGCACCTGTCTGTGGGGTTTTCAATTCCCACCTCCGGAGGAGATTCTCCTGCATCTTGGGGGAGGTTGGGGACATGGAGTTGGAGTGGGCCATGTTCAAAGCCTCCGTTGCAGAAGCGACCGTTAGAAGTTGTGGCCAGAAGGTCACTGGTGCCTGTTGTGACTGCAACCCCAAAACACTGGTGGTGAAGGAAGACTTTCTGGGCCTGGTTGACTCGGGGGTGTCCTGAAGAAGCAGGCAGGTACTGGTTGGCCAAAAGGGCTGTAGTGGTGGTTGCGGAAGCTAAAACTTGGGTGTGGAAGGAGTTCGGAGAGGCCATGGAGGATGACTTTCAGTTGGCCTCGAGGAAGGGGAGGCAGGGCTTTGCCCAGGCTGTGTGTCCGGAGGGAGACCCAGACTGGGGACATTGTCAGGAGGGAAAGAGAGCACTTTGGAACTCCTGAACCCGGTAAACACATCCTTTGCTGAGGGGGCACAGCCTGAAGACTCGGGTTTCATCATCTATATTCGTATGAAAGGTCACCGAGGTAGTTACGAAGCTGGCAAAGCGCCAGGTGTGGATAAGATTCGTCCCCAGATGCTGATGGCTCTGGACATTGTTGGACTGTCATGGCTGACACGTCTCTTCAGTGTTGCGTAGGCATCGGGTACGGTGCTGGGGAGTGGCAGACTGGGGTGGTGGTTCCCATTTTAGAAAAGGGGGACCGGAGAGTGTGTTCCAATTCCCGGGGTATCTCACTTCTCAGTCTTCCTGGGAAAGTTTACTCAAGGGTGCTGGAAAGGAGGCCCTGAACAACTGTTGGATTCAGGAGGAGCAATGCAGATTCCATCCTGGTCGTGGACCAGTGGACCAGCTCTCTTCCCTTATGGAGCTGCGACATTGGGGGAGAAGTTGGAGTAGAGCCGCTGCTCCTTCACGTCAAAAGGAGGCAATTGAGGTGGTCTGGACGTCTGACTCGGATGCCTCCGGGGAGGCTTCCTTCGGAGATTTTCCTGAGGAGACCGCGGGGAAGACCCAGAACCCGCTGGAGGGATTATATTTCTAATTAATTAATTGTCAGTGTCCAATCGGATCCAGGTGTAAAGACGATTAGTTTGTAAACACACCACAGAAGCTGGGAAGTTTTAATTCAGTTTTCACTTTCATCAGTGTCGTTGAGTAACCTCACCACTGATGACTTGTGCATGGATTTCATTCATACAGTCTAATTATAAAATACAACTCTTTTCTACACATGCACACACTTGAATTGCTCACACAGACTTACTGTATTTTACAGGTTTTCAAAGGTTGATCTGCAACTGCAAACCTCAGAATCACTTTGCAAGCTCAAAATCTCATTGACTGTAATTTGAGCTCTTGATCCTCTACATTTGACCCTGAGAGTTATTTGTGCAGGTAAAGAGGGCAGACAGTTGCAGTCAGAGCAGGATGCAGCAGCAGCAGCAGCAGTGTTAGCGGCGGTCAGCAGGGGGCAGCGATGATATCTGGATTCAGAGAGGAGCACCGCTGCTTCTTCACATTATCTGTTGTAATCTGTATCAGTGCTGAGTTTAACAGGAGGACTCCCCTCCATGATGACTGTTTGCTCTGTGATTTTCAGGACCAAAGCTCCCAGCAGCTCATTATGAAGCCTGTTCACACACTAAAGCCCTCACACAGGAAAGCTCATTTGGTTAAAGTGCTCAGCAGTGACCCTAAATCCCCCCAATTTCCCCTCCAGCACACTGTTGGTACTTAGAAACTCGACACCGTTCGCAGCCGAGCAATAAAGCTCCGGCGGTCGGACGGTTTCGGGGGTCTTTGCTCTGTTTAACCGATGATACAGCGGCAGTGACGTCAGCAGACGCAAACACTGAGAGAGCAGCAAATACAAGGACAAAGACCGAAACAAAGGAGAGAAAGAATAGAAGAATCGACGGACATAAAACAACTACCGACACTGCAGTTTGCACCATTCAGCCACTAATAGTGTGCAGCATCGTCCTCGTGTTGACCTACACACTGTCCAGGTGGGTGGAAGTACAGACTGTAAAAATGAGATGGCCGTAAAGATAAAGCCGATGTGGAAGAACCTTACAGTTCAATACCACTGAACCCTGAAAGGTTCCAGTAGATTCACTTCCACCCTTTGTCTGTTTTCCCTCCTCTTTTGAAAAAAACAAAATCCTTATTAGAACATCCCAGTCTGCACAAAGTACGTTCCAATACAACTAAGATGCATTCTTATTTATGCTTTGAGAAGAACTGAACATCATTTCTAATCCAGGTGTCTTTTATTTTACGGCTCCTTTTCAACCGACCAATCACATGTTAGACGGGGCGGGGTTTTGTCACCATGGTAACCCAGAAAACGGAAAACCATGTAGTGAAAGAGTCGTATGTTAACCCAAACCAGGATATTTTTGGTGTAAGTAAAACTTTAACAAGTTTCTAACGTGTAAAGGTGTCTAACAAAGTGTTATATTTTCCTAAACTCAGCCAGAAGGCGAGAGAAAACCAAAAGTAAACAACAAGAGAAAATGAGATTTAATTCTCAGAGATAAAGTGTCTTTTACAGATAGAAGACACTCCACGTCCACTGTTTCCTACTGAAGATGTAAATATTGAAAAACGCCTCAGAAACACTAAAACATGCTCAGTAACTCTAAGTTGGACTCTGTGGTTTCTATCAAACGTCGTTCGAACTTGGAGGAAACAGTGCATTTGTCTGGAACTATTTCCAGCTGCGGATGAATACATCCACTTTGATGACGGGAAGATAAACCTGCCACTCCGGTATCTCAAAACTCAGAAAACACAGTGTGCATGTTCTACAGAGTAAAGCTGACTTATGTGGATGTTTTCATCAATAAAGCCAACAGAGAATATGATAGTTTCACTTTTGTGTCTGTTACTAAAAACAATGAATGAATATATGTGTTGACGTTGTGCAGTGATAATCCTTGTCTTAAGGAACGCGTCAGTCATTTCATAACGATTATTTTTAGGCTTTTACGGTTGTTCTGCATCTCAAAAGGCTGGTTCCGATTCTGTCTCTTTTCCGTCCACACTTTCCTCTTTTGCTTCCAAACAACCTGCATGTTCTATATTTTCTTTTGGTTTCTGCGGCGTTGCAGCCTGAGTTTTTCTCTGCGGGGTGCGTTTGTTTTAACTCCCACGTAGCACAGGTGGGTGGTCTGTTGATGCCGATCACGTGGGGACGCGATGTTCCAGCAGGAAACAAAGAAATTTGCAGAAGAAACTGAGAGAAAAACCGGTGTGCAAAGTGATGGGAAGTGTCCAGTAAAGGCGATTTCAGAGCGTAACAACCTTGACAAACTGTGTTTTTGTGCCACTACAGGCCAGGATTTCAATGCATACAGTCCTTGTTAGAGGAATAATTTATGTGCCAGCATCGGTAATTTAAAAGGATTAGAGATAGAAAGAATAAAATCAGATTTATAGTCTTATAACACCTCTTCACGGTGTGAAAATCTGAGCAGCGTTATCTGTCTAAGCTCTGTGTGTCGGTCACAACAGAAACTGTGCTTTTTTAAAGTAAAGAAAACACAGTGGAGGTGTGAAAACCTGCGTCAGGTTGTGTTTAGTTGTCCTGATTTAAATGTGAGTCATTCTGCAGCCCATGTCCAAACATTTATCTGTTCAAATAGGAGCTGAATTCAGATTCACACGAAACGCCGTCAGTGTTTTAGCACGAGGAGGCAGCGCGTTGATTAGAGCTGCTTCAAACTAATCGATTTATTACTGGATTTGTTGAGGTTTGTGGATAAGAGCAGGGCTCAGAAATGAGACCAAGAGTTTTATTAATTGTGGGCTGAAGGAGGCACCATGGGGAGGTCTCTCCAGAGGGCCGAGGTGGAAAGTCCACGGAAATGTAGAGCTGTAGCTGCGACGAATGGAAGGTTTGGGTGGAGGATCGGTGGGAAGGTGGTGGAACAACGTTGAGTTGGAGGCTGAACCTGGAGCACAAATACAAACTGACCTTAATACAAACTCATTTCATCCCAATCTTCTGATTTGATTGACCACATTTAAAGCTCATCAGGCTCTAGCTCCAGTTTACATCACACAAATACAGACCACCCCCAAAATCATGGCCTTAATTATGAGGATGAGTTTCTGCCATCAGGAGCTTCAAGTTGACCCACCTGAGGAGATACAACAACTTAAAGAAATTGCATTCTTACAACATCTCTGGAGAAATTATCCAGCCTTTAAGACCCCTAATGCAACGCTCTCACCACAGGACTCTGCGCTGGTCTTCTTGCTATTTAAAAAAGAATTTAAAACCTCATTTTAAGCTTCCTACTTCCTGATGCACTGAATGATCAAACTCCAGCAGCTTCTTTTGGATTCCTGCAAGAGTCTGAATCGTACTTTGTAGACTTGTAAAAAAAAAAAAAAAAGCAGCACAATGGACATTTTTTTATCGTACAACTGCATGAAAAGTCAGAGAGAAGTTCAATCCGTGGAACGCCGGCCGATTAGGAAGCAGGATTCTCCGCTGTTTGTAACATTAGCGGAAAGAAAGACACTCCGGATGGCAGCGACAGCACAAACACAGAGCTACAAGCTGTTTGTCAGGCTGAGCAGATAAGGACAGTAGAGCGTGATAGACGTACAGTTGGCCTGTTTTTGGCACAGATGGAAGCTCATAAATTCAGCTGCCGACAGCACAGTTATTGATCAGCGTCTGTTTGCAGCTCACAGTCAGTCAGAGGACGCTGCCTTCACCACCTGCTGTCTGACGGAGAGCCGAGGCATCAACATGCTACCTGCAGGAACACTGGCTGGCGGAAACACCGTCTGCATTGAGAGACTGCCGCTAAACAAAGCACATACAAGAGAAACACAAATGGAAATAATGCAAATATTAAAGCATGAACAAGAATGAATGCACTGAGGGAACATTACAAACCCAATCCCTCCCCAGCATGAAGGACACCAACATGGTTCTTTGCTGGACGGGTTGTGCTGCTTCACCTTTCTCTTCCAAATACCCCAAAAGTGTTCCATTGGATTCACTTATATTAGTTTCACTTTGTTCTTGTGTGCTTTTGGTTCTCGTGATGGACTAGTCCTCTTCTTCCAGATGTCAGACATTCACGGTGCATCTATAAATGTCACCTTTTTGCTCTCGTGCAGCCCCATGTCATCAAACTCCCACCTCCATCCACTGGGGTAGTTTACACCAAACATGTCGGACTCCATCTAAACCCAACAGGTTTGTGTTGGTCTCATCTTGTCTCTGGTCTCCATTGATAAGCCCTGTGCCGAGTCTGAAGCAGCTGCCTTTGTCTGGTGTTCACAGCTCCATAGTGACAGTAGTTGACTGTCCGTGGAGTCATTGTAGGAGGACGACCACTGCAGCCCTGATCAGTGCTGCTGTGGTTCCTTCTGGACCTCCTGGTTGCTGCTCACACTGGGCTGCACTGGGTTTTATTTGCTGGTTGATCTTCCTAGAACACTCAAGCAGCCCATTATCATGATGTTGCCACCCCCGTGCTTCACTGTGGTGGTCCTGGTCAGGTTCACACCAAACAACTTGGAGCCCAACTCATCTATCTTGGTCTCAACTGAGGTCAGGCTTCCTTTTAGGACCTTTATGAAAGTTTCATCTTTAAGTTTTGTGTCACAGAGCAAGCAAGGTTTTTTATTTCTTGGACACCATCGATAGAGCTGGATGGGATGAACTGACCTTTGAGGTGTCACAGAAGCAAGCAGCAGCAAATCTGAACAGCTGTCATCTACGTTTCACAGCTACGTAGTGAAAGTAGTTCACTGTCATTTCAGGAGGACCTCCACTGCAGCCCTGATTAGTGCTACTACGCCTCCTTCTAGACCTCCTGGTTAATGCTACAACTGTGTTTCACTGGGTTTTAATTTATCTTCCTGGATCCTTTTCCATCTTCATGAAGTCTCACAGTCAGATTTCTCAGTATCTCTGTTCAATTCTTTTACATGTGGAGCCATGATGCAGACATAGACAGTTTATAGTTGAAAAATGAGAAGGTTCTGATGTTGACAGCTGATTTTAGAACCATGTTGACACTATTAGGCAGAATTAGTTTTTAGCTTCTACGTTGGGGCTTGAGTTTTGAAAGGAAACAATGCAGTTGACGTTTGCATTTCTTTTGTAAACTGAGATGAGACAATGTGATAGCAACACATTGTTTAGGTGTTTTTCTGACTTCTCTGTGCTGTTTCTGAGCCGTACATACCAAACTGTAAAAACCAAACTATTCTGGATTTTAGAATTCTGCTTGTTTCCGTTCATTGATCTGTTCATTTCATCGGTTAAACAGCCCGATTCGTCAGTTTCAGTATGAGCGCTATCAATGAACCGCTGATTGATAATGATGATAGAGATCCTGTCACGACGACGGTTTACGCGTGTGATAAATTAGCGGTGTGGGTCGCTATAAACAGCCGCATGGAGAGCTGTGCGTGGAGACAGCTGTTGGAGAAGCTCGTCGATGCGACACAGTCGGTTGAGCTGCACTCGGTCGTTGCTATTCTTCTCACTCGCGGGTCTAACGAGTGGTGGAGCGGGTCTCAGCTGCAAACAGATGTTAAAGGGTGTTTCTTCTTTGTGGGAATGGAAATGAGGCTCAAGCACGTACAGCCGGTTCCACGATGATTGAAATTTATGAAAGGGAAACACGTGTACATGCAGATTTACAAACCTGGTGGAAAATAAAAGCCATTTGCATACGTGCTAAAGGTATAGTTCTACACTTATGGGCCCAGAACTGCTCACCGACACCTGGACCAGCAGCTACATGGACAGGAACGTACCAAAGATGATCATTTCTGTCTTATTTGATCTTATCTTCAAAATGTCCTAATTTAAAATGTCTGTTGCATCAGTGGTTAACCTTCAAGCAAGCCAACCCTACCATTAGCGATGAGCAAGTAAGTGAGACTACAGGGCTGAAATATGTCGAAGCTAACTAATCAGTAAAAACTGTAGCGACATGATGAGCTTTCTGTACTTACCTTGAATAATAGCATACAGTTTGGCTAGCTTGCCTGCTGTCATCACTGAGAAGAAACCTCTTCTTCTTTTTGCCATCAAACCCAGCAGTGCCAAAGATGATCATTTGTATTTTATTTGATTTTATCTTCAACATTTCCTAATTTAAAATGTCTGTTGTATCAGTGGTTAACCTTCAAGTAAGCTAACCCTAGCGTTAGCGATGAGCAAGTAAGTCAGACTACAAGACTGAAATAATGCTGAAGTTAAGTAATTAGTAAAAACTGTAACGACATGATGAGCTTTCTGTACTTTCCTCGAACAATAACATACAGTTTTGGCTAGCTAGCCTGCTGTTATGACAGCATTTTCTTCTTTTTTTGCCATCAAACCCAACAATGAACAATATGTAACTGAAATGCTAATGGTATGTGCAGGATATTTTAAGCTTCATATCCAGTTTTCTGGATTTTTTTTTAAACTGAAGAACAAATAAACTGACTGTTCTGTCAGTCTAATCCATGTTGAAAGCAATCTGATGAGTTAAAACTTGGTATTGAGACACGACGCCCCGCAAGACATCCGAGCCAGTATGTGTCGGAGCATCTCAAGCGTTTTTGTATTTGGAGCATGTTTCCTTTCCTTCCTTTGTTGCGTGGTCTTCGTCCACAGGGGCCACCATAACAGACCCAGCCTTGGACAATAATGACCTGAAGAATGAATACAGCACAAACGCTCCCAAAGGAACAGAAAGACAAACTGTGGTGAAGATATTCTTTAATATTCTGCGGCTGTGGTTGTGATAAACAGAGGGGACTCTGCTGTCTGTGTGGCAGCTAATTAGCATTTTATCAAGCAGGAAATTAATCTGACGGTCTGTCCACATATCACATCATCGATGACACGCTCTCACTGGTGGATTTCATTCAGTCCACTCTGGATGAAGGCTAAACGCTGGAACACAGCAGCTCCTCGCTTCCTGTCCACACACCAGTGCTTCTTCTGACACCTGATTTTGATTTACTTTAAGTGTTTAGAAGAAAAAAAACTTTAAGGGTTTAGAGTTTTCCTCAAACTGAAGACAGCTGTGCCTTGTTTTCATCCGTCACAATCTACCGTTGTCTTGCATTTTCAAGCATACAGCTGTGTGTGGCGTTGGTGTGAGCTGTCTAACCTGGTTATCGTTTGTAATTTATCACTTTACCCAGATTAGTTTCATCTGTACATCAGCTCAAGGCTATCATCAGCACTGACGAAGATGGAATATGAATGACTTTACGTTGCTGTTAATTAGATTGGACGCTGGTTTCATCTCAAATGCTTGGACTTGGCAAACCCTGAATGATTTCCTGTTTTTTAATTTGATGCTGGAAATTTATTTCTCCAGGTGGTGATGTTGAGGCACGTTTGCTCGTCAAATACCGTCTTTTCCTGCAGGTTGTGGTGGTTGGTAGCGAGGACGGCTGCGTACTAACCTTCAAACTGCCTGGACAAGGTCTACTGAATATCTGCTGGGATGTAATCCTGACGATACGAGGGAGGACCGATGAAGGGGTTAAGGGGCCTTTACCCATAAGTCAGCAAATATTTATGATGACGGATGCAAGATTCATGTATCAGTTGGACCGTCCTTACATCCAGCTAATGTGTTATCTGCCAGAATGATTATGCAGCATATAGATGCATTTACACGGTTTATCATCTTTTAATTTGCCTTAATAATATTACAAATAGCAATACTACTACTAATAATAATTATGACCTACAAAGCATTTTAAAAAACAAGTCCCACAGTGCTTTAAAATGACATAAAAATAACAAACATATATCAATAAAGAAAATTACATTAGATTTTCATGTAATGTTAAAAAAGCATCATTAATACTTGCAAGGAATTATCACAGTGGATATGTAACCAGAGGCCAATACCAAACGTGCCTTAAAGGTAGTCATTAAAAATGTAAACTCAGTTGTAAAACACACAGTAGACAAGCTGTGGATTCTGTTTCTGACTCAGTTAGTAGTCACGATGCAGCGCTCTACACCGGTTATCGACTGTGGACAGGAATACAGGAGTCTAACCAGGATGTAATGGAAGCATGGACGACACATCATGACACAGGTGCAAGAAGCAAGATTCAGCGACAGACTTCACCTGGTTGTCAAAATTAGGTTTTTTGTCAAAGAAAACACCCAGAAGTCTGTACTGGATTTTAAAGCAGGAGGACGGAGCACTTAGGTGGGGAGATCTTTGCTCAGAGTCGACACTTGTGATAAAAGCTTCTGAGTTATCTGAGAAAAATGTCAGAAAAATAGTTTTTAATGCCTGTGAGCAAGGACTGTGTTTTGTTCGATGTTGTTGGTGTCAAATGTGGTGGAGCACCGCTAAAAGATTTGAACGAGCGGTTAAATAGAGAGGAGCAAAGGGCCAAGGACTGAGCTCAAATAGTCAACTGCATCAAAAGCTGCAAAAAAGCTGCCCAGACATGTGTTTGGTGTGGAGAAGGTGACGCCTTTAACCCCAAGAACACCCAACGTACCATCAAGCATGGGGTGGCAGCATCATTCTCAGTGGAACAGGAGCTTTACACAAAGTCAATGGAACATTGAAGAAAAAGGATTACCTCCATGTTGTTCAGGAAAACCTGAAACCATCAGCCGAGGGGTGATCTTGGACACAGTTGGATATTTCAACAAGACAATGAGCCCAGTCATCATCATCATGGCGGCCTCAGCCGAGCTTCACGTCTTTGGTTCCAATCCATCCTGTTGATCATGCATGCAGAGAGCTCGGCTGAGGTGGTCGCACCAGTATCCCCCTTTAGGGTGTCCAGGAAGGTGGTGGCAGGTCTTCCCGGCTTCCGCCAGCCGTGGGATGGCTCCCAAAGAACGAGCTGGCTGGCAGGAAGCGCCCTATGACGGTAACAGTGGCCGGCAATGCCAAGTCTCCTCCAGGCCATACAATCTGTAATGCGCCCAAACACACATCAACGTGGTGAAGAAATGGTTCCATCAGGCTGAAATGAAGGTTCTAGACTGGTCTCCCCAAAGTCCTGACTGGAACCATCCAGAACCTGTGGACTGATAAGTCTGAGTCAGAAAGACGACAAGTTTAGTTGAACTGCAGCGATTCTGTCCAAAGATGAACCAGAAGCTGGTGGACGGAAACCAAAAGTGCTTAATTGAAGTGAAATTGGCCAAAGGATGTTAAACTAAATTAGTAAATTAGCAAATTAGTATTGCTGTATGTATATTTTTGACCCAGCAGATATTCCTAGAAGACCTATAATGATTTTATTCAGTTATAGGAGTCACTGTAAACTCAAGACTGTCATGATATACAAGGTCTTCACAAGTGAGATGTAGACTTATGTTCATGACTGCACTTGGCCTTAGTCTTGGCTAAACAAATGTCATTAAGAACTGCTATCTTGGTACTACTTCATGCCCTAAAACCCAAATTAAATTGATCAAAAGAGCCTTTCAGTGATCTGCTCAGTAGCATTTCTTTTTTGTCCTCCAAGATCTTGGCCGAGAAGAGAAGTAGGAGGATGGACGATGATTTCACTTTTGCACTGATATCGGTGTTACCGTCCTTTAAACCTGCAGTGCACTGAGGTCGGTAACCGGCAGGTAGGAGCGCCCGTCCGACTATTTTAATTTCTCACGTTAATTTTAAAATCTATTTTTCTTCAGCTTTTCCCTGAATCATGCCGGATTAGAGCATCAGCTGTGTGTGTTGTTTCCTCCCCTGCTGCAGCGCGAGCATGCTGCTTTGCTAATCTCCCTAAAATGAGTAGGAAGTGGATTTGACAGCTCTCTGTTCACTAACTGACAGCCAATTAGCCCAGTTTCCACACGGAAATTAAACAGACACTATTCTTGGATTGTGAATCGATGTGACATGTTTCACTGTCGCACAGCTTAGAAAAGTGCTCAGTTTTATTTTAATTGCGCTGCAAAAAAAAAAAAAAAAAAAGGCAGCAGAATTCTAATTAGAGCTCAGACAGGGAGAGTTTCTGCTGTACGATTTGTTAACATGAACGAAATCGAGTTTTTAAGACAGGAGCGTGTCGGGCGATCGTGTCTGATGGTGATTCGTCGGAAATGTTTGCCGTCAGAAATGATTGCGGTGACAAAAACTATTCCTACTTCAGAAAGTCTGAGATAATTTTTCATTAAACGTCTCGGAGCAGCTGAGGTGGGAACAGAGCTGTGGTTCTACGAGCCACTTCCAAATCTGAAGTGAAAACAGATTAATTTCAAGACACGGTGAGCAAAATCAGATGCAATTAATGTCTAACTCGAGAACAGCAAGTCCCAAGTCAGGACCAGCAAGTCCAGAGTCGGTTCCAATCAGTCAGATCGTGCCGGGCAAGTCACATGAAATTCCCCAAGTAGATCTGAACAACTCTGAGGTAGGCTCCAGAATCAAACCCAACAAGTCAAGACAAGCAAATCCAAAGTAACGCTTCATCTCAAGAACAACAGGTCTTGATTCAAGTCCCGAAACCAACAAATATTGTGTTAACTTCTCAACCAATGTCAGTCTAGAGTCTAGTACAAGTCAGGACAAAAAAAAACCCCAAGTCAAGACCAACAACTCCAACGTCAAGTCTGCAGTCAAAACCAGCAAGTTTCTAGTCTTGTCCTATGTCAAGATGAATAAGCACTAAGTCAAGTCCCACATCAAGACCAGGAATTGTAGAACCAAGTCTCATGTCAAGACTGAGAACTCTAAAATCAAGTCCCTTGTCAAGACCAACAAGTCTCAAGTCAAGACAGGAAAGTCCAGAGTCAAATCCAAGTCAAGTGCAAAGTTCCACAGTCAAGTATAAGTCAAGACCAACAAGTCCTGTGTCAAGTTTAATGTTCAGAGTAACATACTCCAAGTCAAGTCCAACATCAAGACCAAAAGATCTCAAGTCAAGTCTCATTTGAAGACCTACAAGTCTTGAGTGAAGCTGCCAGTTGAAACATAGAAGTCTGAAGTGAACTCCCATGTCAAGATCAACAGGTTGTGAGTCAAGTCACTGGTCTAACCCCAAAACTCCTGAGTCAAAACTTATGTTAAGACGAACAAGTCATGACCCAAGTTCCATGTCAAGAGTCACACATCCCTAATAAAGCTCAAGCTCAAGAACAAGCGCAAATCAAAATTTGACTTTAGTCAAAACCAACAACTCTCTAGTCAAGTCCTGTGTCAAAGCCAATACGTGCCAAGTCAAGTCCCAAACCAAGACCAGCAATTTCAGAACCAAGTTCCAAGTCAAGACTTACAAATCTCAAGTCAAGTCCTACACCCAAACAGACAACTCCAGATTCAAGTCATGCATCAAAACCAAGAAGTTGTGAGTCATCAGTCTAAATCGATGACCCCTTTGTAAAGTCTCACATAAAGACTAACAAGTCTTGAATCAAGTCTCTGGTAAAGCTGAATGTGAAGACCAACAAGTATTAAGTAAAGTCTCAAGATGGACAAGGAATGTAAGACTGATGAGTCATGTGTCAAGTCCAACATGCAAACCAAGAATCAAGTCTCCAGTCCAAACCAAAACATCCTCAGACAAGTCTTGTGACAACACTAACAAATCCTGTGTCAAGTCTCATGTCCAAACTAGGAAGTACTGAGAAAAGTTCCAAGTCAAAAAGGAAAGTCAGGAGTCAAATCCAAGTAAAGAATAAGAAAATACCTCCCCACGTCCAAACCAACAAGTCTTTAGTCATTTCTTCTGTTAATACCAACAAGTCCTGTGTCTTTCTGGACTTGATGCAACTCCAGATTCAAAGCCAACATGTCCAGTCTGCAGCAACATATTCCCATGATGCAGTGCGACTCAGGCAGCAGCATCAGTCCTTAAATGGGGATAATCAGTTTATTGTTGTGGTGTTTTCATGTTAGTCGTGGACCAGCTAACAGGTATCATCAACGCATTAACCGAGAGTGTAATTGTAGTGAGGTGGGGGAAAGAAATTGGTGTATTTCGTCTTTGTTTATTTTCAGTTGTTTCAATCAAGACGCTGTCATTTGCATGTTGGCATGACGGATAAATGAATGTCCTCCAATATAAAGTCATTTCACACCTCAATACACTGATCTAACACCGAGGCAGCAGTGTGGGTTTGTGTGCGAGTGTTGTGCGTCTTCACCTCACTCGGCTGATAACGCAGGTGCAAATAGCTTGTGGCTGGAAGCGATTCAGACTGTAAACAGCGAGTCTAAGGAGCCGAGTGTTGTCTCAGAATAAACCGAAGGGAATCTGCGATGGGAGGTGAAACGGGTCAAACACACCTTCCATGTGATATGTGCAGGATAATGACTTTTCTGTCATAACGCAGGTAATTACGGTGACATTTCCCCCCCAAAAAAACCCCAGCAGGAGACAGTGTAAATAAAACCCAACATTGACTCGTAAACCTTTGTGCGGTTTGTCACGACAAAAAAAACAAAACAAAACAAACAAAAACAGGAGAAGGAAAAGACAAAGAAGCAGAAAACTGGTGGAAAAGGAAGCGAGGAAATACAGCAGAGAAGTGATGAGGAGGAGGAAGCTGATATAATTTGCCTGTCAGAATTCATTAAGGTTAAACTGGCGAAACACACACACACACACACACACCACCACCGCCGCCGCCGCCACGACGCACACACACACACACACACTCGCTGGTTTTAATTCCAGAATCTCATTTCAGATCTGATTAATTACTCTCTCACGCTTGACGAAGAAAATCAGCAGCAAAACTGAAGGGATTAGCACACACACGTACACACAGATGGTGAATGAATTATTCATCCGGCTCGCCTGGTTTTGTTTTTGTTTTAAATTGAAAATGCAACACAACAGCAACACAATTACACCAGCAAAACAATGGCACATAAACTCTGTGTGTGTGTGTGTGTGTGTGTGTGTTAATGAGCTCGGCAGATAGATGTCCAGACTCTAATGAAAACTAAAGTTGCACATTTTGGTGACACTGACGACCACAAAAACAAGAAGTTACAAAGTTTAAACTTTAACTTTAACACGTTGGGGTCTGGTTCTGGTTGTCACCTGAGGCCTCGGCTGCAATCTGACGAAACAGAATACACCTACGACGGCAGTGTTTGTCTGAAAAAACAACGAGAAAGTGAAGAGAAATGTGACCTAATGCTTCCATATTCATCCACAGATTGTCGGACTCAGATCCTAAATACGCAGCGTGGACGTTCCAGGTGGCAGATTTCTGTGTTTACTTTCAGCCAGACTGGAAAACAAATGTTTTAAATTATTAATTTAAAAGTCTGGTTTTTAGAAAGCTGCAGGGACTTCTGGCTTGTTGCCTTGATGAATGCCATTCTGTTCGACTGCTCGTTTACAAGAATCAGAGGTGGAAGCTGTGAATTTAGCGCGACCCACAGAGCTCAACATCGAACATTATGTTACGCTCGTGTGGCAGATGGGGACGTTAAGGCACCAGAAATGTGGTTCATCGTCACCAAAACCACTGAAAGTCTACGATTTTTAATGTCAGTTTTGATGTTAACATAAATTATTTCAGTTGAGGAAGGATGCCAACGATTGATTTTTGTAGTGATAAAAAGACATTTCAAACAAAAACAAAGAACTTTTGACATACGGTTGAGAAATGCTTCGTCAGTTTTTCTTCAGTTCTCTAAATACTCTCAGAACACAACCACAGATTTACGTCCAAGTCAACCAGTCCAGTGCCAAGTTCCAGAGTCAAGTCCAAGTCAACACCAACAAGACCTGTTCCAAGACCAATAAGTGCCAAGTAGGGTCCTACATCAAGAGCAACAGTTCTAGAACCAAGTCCCATGTCAAGACCAAGAAATCTTGAGTCAAGACTCTAGACTTGTTGGTCTTGACAAGGGTCAAGACAGTCAAAGTCCAGAGTCAAGTTCTAGTCAACAAGTCCAGCGTCAAGTTCCACAGTGAAGTCCGAGGCAAGACCAACAAGTCCTGTGTCTAGGCCAAAAGGGGCCAAGTCAAGACCAACAAGTCCAGGATGAAGTCTCATGTCAAAACCAATAAATCTTGAATTGAGTACCTTGTCGATACCAACAAGTGTCAAGTCAAGTCAGGCAAATCCAGAGTCAAGTCCAAGTCCTGTGTCAACCTCCATGGTTTAGGCTAACAAATCCCAAGTCAAGGCCTACATCAAGACCAACATAATCCAGAACCAAGACTCACATCAAGACCAAGCAATCTTGAGTTGGGGCCCTTGTCAAGACCAACAAGTCTAAAGTCAAGACAAGCAAATCCAGAGTCAAGTTCTAGTCAACAAGTCCAGTGCCAAGTTCCACAGTGAAGTCAAAGTCAAGACCAACAAGTCTAGGATGAAGTCTCATGTCAAAATCGAGTACCTTGTCAATACCAACAAGTGTCAAGTCAAGTCAGGCAAATCCAGAGTCAAGTCTAAGTCAAGACCTGTGTTAACCTCCATGGTTCAGACTAACAAATCCCAAGTCAAGGCCTACAACAAGACCAACAGTTCTAGAGCCAAGTCTCATGTCAAGATCAAGAAATCTTGAGTCTACTCTCTTGTCAATACCAACAAGTGTTAAGTCTAGATTAGTTTACACTAATAATCCCAAGTCAGGTCCCAGATTGGAGCCACACTGATGACTTACTAACTAAATGGAACTTCCTCTGCTGTTCTACACGAGGAACGTGAAGGAGGACGCTGCGATGTGAGTCATTCAGAGCTGACTTCAGACCCTCAGAACTGAAGGATTTATTCAAGATGGAGGAAATGCATGAACCCTTGAGGAGAAGTGTTTCCCCTTTGAAGGATCCTCAGGTGTTTGTTTGATGCTCAGGCTTCCTCGGTAAGAACATATCTGCTGTATTAACTTTCCTCACGCAGCTCGGCGACCTCACTCTGCCCGTCTCATTAAACACTTACAGTTTCAGTCTGAGCGTGTCTGAAGGACCCATCATAATCCATTACCACGGCGGCCATCATAAACACTCCGTGGAAATGAATTCTAACTGCTTTCAAGCTTGATTACGAACCGGTGACCTCCAACGGAACAACTTTCATCTCTCAGTTGCAGAAGAAATATTATTTATTTTAATTTCTGTTTGCTTTAAAAGTCCAACAAGTAAAGGTAATATGTAGGACTTTCAAATGTATGTAACCCTGAAGAAATGCAAAACATATATTTATGTTTATGTTGAGGAAATCACAAGAATACTCACAAGAATACTGTGTCATAATAATCCCAGTGAAAGTGACTCTGGGGTTCTTCCAGCAGAACCAGGTCCCTGACGGCAAAGAACAAAAAGAAATGAGAAATGCGAGGACAAACTGAAACGTATCACACGGAGTGGGTGGCTCAAAGAAAAACCCTGCAGGGCTTCATAAAACGAAAAATAATCAGAAGAAAAACAATAGAAGAAGCCGATGACGGACAGACAAGCTGACGGGGGGCGGAAAGAAACTGGTAAAAACTAAAGTGAAGAAAGTTCCAACAAACTCTGAGTGTTATTTTATTCATGAAGAAGATTTATTCTGGATCAAATTTAAACATTTCAGATTTAATAATAATCACATGAACATGTGGACGGGACACAGGGCACTTAGCTATTAACTTATCTGACTGTAATCTGTTCTTATTGAAGAAAAACAACCAGAAAAGCAATTTCAAGAAAGAAGTCTTATTATTTCAAGTCAAATGTATTTATATTATGAAAAAAATACCAACATTTGGGCACCAATATTACAAGAATATCACTTTTTTTTCTTTCACTTTATCAATACAACCACCATTTACTAAATTACTAATATTACTGTTACAAAAAAGTAGTAATATTTGAGAGAAACAAGTAAAAGGAGTCATATTAAGAAAAATAAATACAAATATTTAGACTTTATATGGAAAAGAATACTAGTATTTATAATATGACGAGCAATATTTCAGAAAAAGCACAATATTAGGAACAAAAAGTAGTAATTTTAATTTTTTTTAAGTGGTAATATCTTTCAAAAAGTAATATTTTGCAAGAAAGCACAGTAATAAAATAATACAGTAAGAAAAAACACTAATATTGTGGGAAAAAAACCCAAATATGTTTTGGGAAAAGTACAACATCAGTGAAGAAATTGGTCCTATTAAAGAAAAAAATAACAAAATTGCAATATCAGTAGTAATTATATGAGAAAAAGTTGTGATAAATGGAAGGAATGTGGGAATAAAGCTGCTTTAAAAACTGAAACAAGAGACAAGCTAATATTACCCATCATGCTTTACAGCAGGAATACTGTGTTTATGATGAAGCAGAATGTGTTTTTTGTTTTTTTCCTGTAAATTCTCGTGCAAAAACGACAAGTTAAATTGACCGTGATTGAATTTGAAACTTCCAAGGATGCTGAGTACTTTTTTAGGCTCTGTCGGGCCCAATCATCGGCTGCTTGTCCTGAAGCTCAGCTGGATTTGATCGACTCATCGGAGGCCCGTTCAGCTGAATCAACCTGCAGTCGTCGTTGGCCTGTTAGAAGCATGACTGTGGCTCAGGTTACCGGCAGAACAACTGCTCTGTGAAGTAGCACTCTGGCAGTGGGCATCATAACTATGTGAAAGTGTCAGAAATCAGGTTGTTATTCTGAGCGACGAGGAGCTTTCTCAGCGTCGGGTCACGGCCGGACCGACGGTTTCTAAGGAGGCAGCGCATGGAGCTCTGAAACGCTTTGTGGAAACGGGATCAGTTCATCCAAAGAGGATCAGGCGGACTAACAGCGAACACACAATCTGAAGATCAATACGTCGAGGCTTGTTCACTGAAGGATGGAAAAGCGGCTTCGGCACAGATACAGAATTTACTAAAATAAAAAAAACGCAAGACTCCACTCGGCTAAAGTCCCGTTAGAAGAAGCTGTTTGGTGTCAGAGGACGAGTAGCGTCTCTGAAATACTTCTCAGGAGGGGAAACAAGGACAAACGCTTGGAGTGGGCTAAAGACATAGCAGCGTCGCTAAGTGGTCCAGCTGTGTGACATGAATTCATTCTGACAGATGTGATGTTTGCTGTAGACGTTTGGCTCAAATATATCAGCTAATCAATCTATAGTTGATAAATTAAACTAGGACTGCTTAGTGTAAATAAATACATTGATCTGCACCAATAGAAACACATGAAAAAAGTGATTAACATTGATCATTAGTGATGTTCTGTTGGGAAACACAGCGTCCTGTCATTTCAAAAGTTTCTGATCAGGTTCTACTTACATGGCGCCAATTACCAACACATGTCCATCACATAGTAAGATGAAGACCTCACGAGACCTAAACATGGTTTTCATTGGCTGTTGTACAAAACCAGTGAGGGAGGCCATCAAAACACCTCTGACTCCTCTGAAAGAGTATCAACAAGACTTAAACCTGGTTTTCATGAGCTGCTGTACAACTACAATCATGGCTCATGTCGTGTAGAGTTGGACTTTATATCACTGTGAATTCTTAAATGTGCTGTTTTTATTGTAGATTAAAACACTTGAGGCTGCGATCGTAGTTACTGTCATGTTTATGCTGGAATCACAATATCCAACAACAACAAAACCTTCATCTTAAACCTTTTATGGCTGTTTTTGATGTACATAGAAGACGGAGTTGAACTCTGATGGGTAGCAGCATCTCAAAGTGGGTATGAGTCAGTTTTGACCCAAATTCCTATCAAGAACTTCCTCATCATAAGTGTCTAAACCAAATTTTAAACCACAGATCTATTCAGAATGTTTAACTAGCCAATGTCACATTGCTAAATATAAATAAAAAGTACACATAAAACATGGCTGGTACAGTTTAACAGTGTCCAGATTCCCTAAAACCACCGTTTTCCTTGATTTGACCAAACAAAATCCATCTCAAAGGCTATACGGGTCCAATTTGACCTGAAACAGCATGTAAGGGTTAATACAGATTATTCTGTATTTGTATTTAAGAAAAAACTAAAGTTACTGGTTAATCTGTAGGATAAGAGTTTAACCACTTACCACATGAACGCAGTAGTCTTCAGGTGTTGAGTCCTTGGTCTGGCCTCCGTCCAGTCTGCTCATTTCCCTGCATTACATGCTTTTCTATCCACTCTAACAATCAAATACAGGTGAGAATGACAAAAACACAACCTTTAAAACATACATGGAAGCTACAGGGACTCCTCCTGTGCTGCTGAACTAATAAATTCTATCTCTGTCTATGGTAATGGAAATTTAGAAATGCAAGTCTTGAGATTTTGAAGCGCTAGAACGCATCCGGAAGTCAAATCAAATCAACCCAGTCGCCACAAAAATGACTTTCCTCAGCCGCTATTCACAAATAAATGTTCCAAAGAATGTAGTTTTGTTTTTAAATGAATCTAGTTTGTGGCCTGTGATGTGAGGAGATTTTGAAAGCGTCAGGAAGGTGTTGGGACGATTGGAGGCATAAACCAACGACCAGACCTTCATCCAGAGGACCAGAGTTTGTGTCCCGTTATGGACGAGAGACCATCAGTCGTAACCACATTTACCTCATGGTTCTGTTCGACACTTTCTTAATGTTCGAAGCTTGGTTAAGGTTGGACACCAAACATACTTGGTCCTGGTTTGGGTTGAAGTACGATTCTTTCACTACACGATTGAAGCATCTCCTTTATTTCCTGGGTTTCCATGGTGACAAGTCCATCTTATATATGATTGGTTGGCTGGAAAGGAGCGACAGTGACTCTGTGAAATAAATGGCAAATACACGTTGATGAGAATCGTATTTGTTAGACACAGATGTGATCCAGCCATTTGAAATCCAGTTTATTTGTATGGAAACATAACTCTGGAGACTGGGTTGGTCGAATGTTCTTGTAAGCTTGAATGTGAGCTCAGTATTTAAATCCTGTAAGAGCAGAACTGCTGGTTGTTCAGCTAACAGCTCCTTAAATAGACTTCTAGACGAGGAACATTTGTTTTTGTGGACAAACCTCCCTCTATTATGAGCAAGTGGTTCTTTTTTTTTCGTCATAAAGATGATTTTTTGGGGCATTTTTAGGCCTTTGTTTCACGTCGACAGAGGAGTCAGACAGGAGATGTGGGGAAGAGATGCAGCAAAGGTCTGGCCGGCCAGGAACTGATCTGGGGACTCGCTGCTCAGGGCATTTGTGCCCATGTGGCGTTCACGCTAACCAGCCAGCTATCAGGCACGAAAACAAATTCCTCGTCATCAGCTGCTGCCTCGGAGTATTTCTTCATGAATTATGCATGTTTTTATGTAAATAGCTCCTGAAAAAAAAAGGCTGCTGGAGGACAGAGGGGAAATCTGGGCTGTGAAGAAGGATGGATTCAGAGACGTCTGAACAACTGTTGGTGAATGAAAGGTCGCAGAAAAACCGGCTGTAAAGAGGCAGGTTTTTACAGCTGATGGTGGAAAGTTTGTAACCGTGGCAGCAGCACATAATGGTGCATGTGAGGTCTGGTTACGTTGGAAGAGTTGCTGTTTGGATGAGCAACAAGTACAGTTACTTTGAAGGGTTTCGATCCTGCCATCACTCCCACTGGTGGCGAGAAGAAAAAAAAAACAAAAAAAGAAAAACAGCTAAATCATGAGGATGTTTGTTCTGTCCAACGCTTTCATATCGGTGCTGTGATGACCGCTGGAGCCTGTGGGGTTTTCGCCACTTTAATCTCCTGTTTAGTTTCAGAGTTTTCAGCAGTTTTTGGAGTTTGGATCGAGGGATCAAAAGGCAAGAAGGTGTCCTGTACTCTGGAGGCAAAATCTGAGAGATAAACTCACACGGCCTTCAATATTTCAGGCTTGTTTTTCCTCAAAACTTCTTAAAAAGTTTCCGTGACCTCACCTCGTCTGGCCTCGGCTGCACTTTCATCGCCGGTGGAGCCAGAAAGGACACTACTTGGTCTGCCCTCTGTCTCCTTTACTGTCTTTCATTGTTCAGGTTTTTTCTTCTCTCCTTTCCTTTGCTCTCTTGCTTTCCATTTCCCGGGGAGTAGAACAGCCTTGGACTAATCCATTTCGTTTCATCCAGTCGGGAGCGTTTGCATAATGTTGGGAAAGTGATGAGAAAGTGAATTTTGTCGAGAGAGAAAGTTTTTAAGGTGTGTTTGTCACGCATGAGAAAACAAACGTGTTGGTCAATACAAAAAATACCCT
>NW_007579374.1:17161-22960 GCF_000690725.1 Stegastes partitus | reverse complement strand
CCTCCTTCAGAGGAGTCATAGGAGTCTTGGTGGCCTCCTTCATTAGTCTCCTTCTAGTACCTCCTTCAGGCGTCTTCTTGGATTTCGATGCCTTCTGTTTACTCAACTCTCATAATCACATAATCTAAAAGTATCGCCGTACCACTCCATTACAAACGATACCACAACCCATTTATTAGTACTGCGACTTATGACAGAGTGTTCTAATCTATACATAGTACATATTAGGAAAATAAAGCAATCCTAATTATGTTCTTAATTACTTTTGTCTCTTTCACTTAAAAAATCAGGAAGCACCAACAAATATGGTGTTGAAACATCGGATCAGTTATCGGTATCAGTAAGAGTCGTGGTACCTTTACAACCTCTGTGGTCTAACATCCAAGTTCATGGTTATGGATGAATAGTAAGTTCCTCAGTAGATAAACGATGCTGGATGATAATTAGTCCAATCAGTGTGGCTCTGAAGCCTTTTTCAACACAATGGGAGGACAAACTTTCAACCTTTGGAGTTAAAGAAAAAAAGAGTCTAATCAGCGCAACACTTCCTGACCGTGAATAAAAATCTCTCAGGTTTCCCATAAAAAGCTCGTCACCCATAACACCCATTAAATGTGAGCGTACAGTGTACAGAGGTGAGAGGCTTTCATTTTTTTTCATTTCCACATTTCGAGCGGAGCGTCATGCATGCTTCATGTGTTGCTGCGACGCTTTGATGTTGGAGGCCTGTAATGTAGAATTCAGATTTCTGCTCTGTGTGTTTTATGAATGAGCCGCTCACAGCACGACGGAGGAAACTTCACAGGAAACATGCAGCCTGCAGATTTGTCCTGTTTTGGGAAACACGATGCGGCGTTTGAGGATATTGATCTGCGTCGGCATTTATGTATTCTGCATCTGAGATCTCGGCTCTCTTTACAGATTTGGTTTTTTAAAAATGTATTAAAGCGAGTGAATCAAGACTCGGCTCTTTATCTTGTTTTTAAAGCAGACCGGGACCAAAGCCGCCAGTAAAAACTGACAAGTTGAACTCTCCTGTTTCAAGTCTTTTAAGTCTCTGGATATGAAGCTCGACTGTGTTTGTGGTTTCACCAACAAAACACCCAAAGGTTTCTGCCACATGCTATTTCTGTTGGTTCACTGTGCTGCCCTGTTAGCGCATCACCGCTAAAGTAGCTAACATCAGCCCATATGTAGGCCGGCTGGTGTTTCCAGTGAGTCAGCTTTGGTTCAGTGGAGTTTTTCCAGAAACACAAAACACCCTTCGACCCTGATAGAAAAGATCTTCGCTCCAAACGGGAAAAAAATGGCACCAACGCCAACCTGCACCCGGCAAGACAAATGTTTGTTTTTTGTAAACCTGTGCCAAAAAAATGTTGGCCGCAAACTTCCAAAGACGTTTTGGCAGTAACGAGAAGTTTTCCACTGCTGGCAGACACATTCACTGGTGTTTTGCCACCACACTTGTCAGCATGAACCGTCTCTGGACTTGCACTGTGTCACGATGATGAACCAGCACCCTCCTGACGGATAAATCCTAAATACTAAGAGGTTTATTTGGCAGAAATATTTGCTGCAAACTCGTGCAAACATTCAAGCAAATGTGCAGCAAAACAAACATTAAAAGTTACCTGTTTGACCAAAGTTAGCCAGAAAACTAATTTGCAAAATGAAAAAGTGGCCGCCTGGACCACACTGTCAAAGCTTAAGTACAGCTGTTTGGGAGAAGACATAAAACTTTTTGTAGGAGCAACTCTGAGATCAGAGCTAAAAGGAATATGAATAATGCACTTACATTTACCACCTGACACGAGTACAACATGAAATAAATGATCATTTATCATCATTAATGGTAATAAATGATCATTTCTTTGGTGCCTCAACATCAACACATCATCTTTTAAGGTGGTATCAGGGTTGTGCTAACAGCTTGTTGTTCTTAACGGATTAATCAGTTGTTGGTTAATCATTTAGACACATTAAGTATTTTGGATATGATGTCATATCCTGATGAATCTATTTTTAACCATGGATGCATTACGTTAGCTATTTAGCCCGATTAACTTCAGCGGATTCTTCCTGAGTGAATTCCGACTGGAAGCCGTTAGCCGACGCTAAGTCTTTGTTGTGGTTTCTGTTGTTGGCTAAACCAACACAATGCTGTCTGCCTGCCAGTATAAACCTCCTGTAGGTGACTATTAGCATTAAACACAGCTAACCAACTGCAGTTCTTATAATCTCAAGAGCCACCTGGTGGTGCACTGGTGTACTACAGCTAATCGACAATGCATTTTCTGATGTCCTTCATCTCCTGCCTTATCAGTTTATATATTAGTAATTAGTTAAATTATTAACAGCAATTAATGGATTCATGTCTCTGAATGCTTATAATGAAATAAATCCATCCATCCATTTTTTACCGCTTCTCTGGGTTTGGGTTGTGGAGGCAGCAGGCGGTGAGCATCGCACCCGACCCCGATCTTCTGCCCTGTGGGTGGGTGGTGGGTCTTCTGGGCAGTGGCCCCATGTTACTTTTTGGGGTGGTGCCCGACCAAGCCGGGGGCCAAAGGTTTGGCCACCAGACACTCTCTCGTGAGCGACACCCCCCCAGGCCCGGCTCCAGGAGGGGTCCCCGGTGTCCCTGATCCGGCCGAGGTGGTGGCTTTGCATTGTTGTGTTGTCATCCAGGGTCTTTGAATCGCTCTTTGTCTGGTCCCTCCCCAGAACCAATCCGCCTTAGGAGACCCTACCAGGGGCTGATGCCCCGGACAACACAGCTCCCAGCATCCCAGGGACACTCAAACCCCTCTGCTGCGATGAGGTGGCGATTCATCGGGGGGTAAATAAATAAATGTAGGTTTGAAAAGTTGCCGCTACTCCCCAGATGCTCTTCCTCTGTGAACTTTGGGAACAGCTCACCTGCTCAAGTTTTGCCTGGAATCCGTTGCTTTAGGCTTACGCTGCATCATTACACTGTGCTGACTGTGCATATTGATATTGTGAGTGTAGACACCTTATGCATATTTAAAACCATTTTGTAGGTTTTTTTTTTGTTTTTAATGCATGCCAGGAATATTTAAAAAGCCGGCCGGACTCGGAGTTTAGTCGGACAGATTAATGTAGATGAATTTACAGAATGATTGCTGGATTCGGCTCCGGGCTAATCTACAAATCGTTAGATCACAACTTATCTGCATAGCTTTGTGTAGCGTTTGTGTGACTCTGCAGTGTGTGTGTGTGCCGTTGCGTGACTGCGTTTGGTTTCTCTCTTTCAAATGGATGATTCATCACTCTGAAAACCAGACTGACGGCTGCAGGCAGCAGCCCCCCGATCAATACTGGAATCATTTTATTTACATCCTGCTTTTTAAAGCCACGTAGCCGAATATCAGAGTGTGTGTTTGTGTGTGTACATGTGTGTGTTTGTGTGTGTTTGTGTTTGCACCTCATCACTGAATGTGTTTCGTTGGTATCAAACCTAATTGTAAATATAATACAAGTTATTATTATTAGGAATGTCCTGATCGTTTATTTTCATCTTGACCTGCTGATTCTGAATCCCAGTTCAACACTATTTTCACACTTAATGTAGACGCATGGTGAAAGAAAACACGTTAATATCTGTTCGTTTAGTTCCCAGAAAAACAAAACAAGTAAAAAAAAAAAAGCAACCAAACAAAAAACGGTAGAATGCTGCATTGTTCAAAAATAGCAAAAACTGAAAATTAGGGCAAATATCAGTAAAATAACGACATTTTTCAGCTGATTTTTATTCAGTAAAATGGTGTGATTTTATTGTCACACATTGTAAAAATGACAAATTACAAATACAGACTACTCAAGTGGACATTCTTCTTCTTCTTCTTCTTATTATTATTATTATTATTATTATGATTATTATTATCTTTAAAGTAAAGTTATACCTTTTGTCCTACAGGCTCCTCAATTCTAACTCAATTGGCAACAACCAAACTGTTTTAAAAATCAAACCTAAAAATAATTTCTGTGTTATTTAACATATATTTGTAGTTTAAGTCAAAGCAACATTAAAAGTTGAGAACACAGTTTATCTCATGCGTTAGAGACAAATTTGTTTTGATCAAGGTGACTTTTTTCCCCCCAAGAGTTCATTTAGTTTTACCAGATCAACACTGTTGTCTGTAATAATTTAATTACCACTTTAGTCTACATGTTCTATTCATATTAAAGAAGATTTTAAAAGAGAATAAACATTGTTCTTAAGGGACGCGTCTCTTTTGAACTACTACAGGTTGTATTATATCAGAATCCACAACTGACAGAAGGTGAATCTGTCTGGGATCAGCTCACATAATGTTCTGGTAGATTATGGTCAGCTAATAAAGAAGCACGATTTAAAGCTAACCAGCACTAAAAAGGGTTTAAAATGCTAACTAGCTGACTTTAAGTTAAGCTAATAATAATGCTATGCTGTATTAGCCTACTGCTGTGCTAACTAGCTAGCTAGCTATAATTCTTTACTAATGTTGGCTAAAAATCCTGGTGATTATTTTTTTATGTCATGAATTTCAATATAGATGATAATAATAGTAATAATTGTAACTTAGATGCCAATAATGAAACAGTTTAACGAGTCAAATTAATAAATCATTTCTTGTGCGTTTTTAGTCTTTATTCTTATTATTCTTGTTTCAGTCTGGAGCCGGTGCTGAATACATTTCACTGTGCGTTTACTGTGTGTTTGTGACGAATAAAGTTGTTGAATCTTGAATCTTTTCTTCGTGTTTTATCTAAATATCTTTACAGTTCAGGTCAGAGCCTCACGTTCAGTTTTATAGGGAACATGTACATTTGTTCCTGTAAGCAGACCTTTTGTGTAACATTATCTTGATTTTTTATGATATTATATTTTCAAAGAGAACAGACGTGGTTCTTCACCCTACCACTGGTTCTACTGGTTCTACTGGTTCAGAGTCTACGCCTCCTACAGGGCGGGTGTTCTGGGTTTTCCTCCTGTCAGGGTTAAAGCGCCACAGCCCTGCTCTCTGTTTAAGCTCGGATCTGAAGCGACCGTATCGACTCTCCACTCGGAGCACTTCCTGGCTGCGCCCCGCCGCTCCGACCGCCTGCTCAATTTCTGTTCAGAGGTGGAACCCTGCAGTGCATCATGGGAGACGGCCGCGCGTCGGCGTGTAATAACTCAGACTAACTTCGGGGCTGGACTGAGGCGATTTGCACCAGTTCATATCTCAGCGTGACGCCCAGACACTCACTTGAAAGAGCTCGACCCGGCGCTCGCTCGCTCACACTTTCAGCTTTTTGTCTCTTTATCTTCAGATTGAACCGATGTTGGTCAAATGGGGGACGGGCTCATCAGAGGGGGGAACGAGGACACGCTGGCTGCCAGGACCTCGGCCCTCCTCCTGAGAGCCGAGCGTGGAGGCAGCTGACAGAGTCTGTTTGGGCTAAATGGCCTCTGGTCTCCAGCAGCTGGCAGACGGACCCCCACAGCCCAGCGGCTAAACGCTGAACCGGCCCAGGATTGATTAGCTGGAATCCACTGGCCTAAATACTGACGGCCGTCCACATCTATCAGAGTATTAACCAGCATTTTATCATCCAAATGTTCTCTGTGCTGCTGGCAGGTCACAGAATTCCCTCGTCAACGTTCGGATGGGTTGCCAAGAAATTTGCTTCAGTGAAGTGACAGCATTTGTGATTTCTGCTGACTGGTAAAGACGTGTCATAGTCAGGATTCACCTTCTGCTTAATCACCTCTGATTTGCTTGAAGCCTTTTCATGAATAATTAAAACGGCGAA